>NC_066525.1:1602500-1645000 GCF_024679095.1 Eriocheir sinensis
AAAGGGAGAACAGACTCTCTCTCTTGTTACCTTTTTCACACTCCTCCTCCTCCTCCTCCTACTACTACTACTACTACTACTACTACTATATACTACTACTACCACTACCACTTATACTACTACTACTACTACTACCACCACCACCACCACTACTACTACTACTACTACTACCACTACTACTATATACTACTACTACTACTACTACTACTACTACTACTACTACTACTACTACTTCCTCCACCACCACTACTACTACTACTACTACCAGGCGATCCCAACGACCTAACTTATATATATACACGTCCTTGCTTGCCTCCTCCTCTTCCTCTTCCTCCTGCCCGGCCTAAGAGCTGATTGGCGGAGTAAAAAATAGAATAAAAAATAAATAAATAAAAACAATAAAAAAACATCGTGGCTAACGGGAGGTGGGCGGAATGCAGTCATGGACACCTGGGCGCCTCCACACACACACACACACACACACACACACACACACACACACATACACACACGTAATCACCAATGCCCTCCCAGCATCACCACTACTACAAACAACAACAACAATAATAATGATAATAATAATAATAATAATAATAATAATAATAATAATAATAATAATAATAATAAACTCTGATTCCCGGTAGGTTATTTTTATCTATCTGTGTCTGTCTTTTGTAGTAGTAGTAGTAGTAGTAGTAGTAGTAGTAGAATTTGGCACTCACAACTGATAAGCTTTCGTTAGAGGTTACGTTAGTGTTCATGGTACAGAAGCAGCCTTGTCAAACTATCACTAAGCTCATAAAATTACGAACACAACCTCTGCTAAAGCCTTATCATGTGTGCGTATGTAAGCCTGAAAGGTCTGAGGTCTATATTACTAAACGTCCCGGTCTGCCATTACGAGTCTTTCCTTAAGCCACAGAGAAGACTAGTCGAGTTCTTTTGGGGGGTGCTTTTCCAGTTCTAGATCCAGAAGTCGGGTAAAACTCACCAGCATCAAAAAACAATCAATGGAAATCCCTGGAACTTATACAAGAGGTCCTTATTCTTAAATGTCATATTCTCCCTGTGATACTATTCCTAAGGGTGTTTTTCCCGTTCAAGATGCAGAAGTCGTGTAAAACTATCACCAGCATTACAAAACAGCCCATGAGAAATCCCTACAACTTATACGAGAGGTCCTTATTCCTAAATGTCTCGGTCTCCCATTGCGCAGTGAAGGCTAATCAGGTGCAGAAGTCGGGTAAAACTTATCACCAGCATTACAACACAGTCCGTGGAAATCCCTACAACTACTACGTGGCTTTCAAACATACGGACTGAGGTTTGAGTATATGTACGGCCCACAACCCCCAAAACAACAAGCTACAGCACCCCGTTCAAGATGTAGAAGTCGGGTAAAACTTATCACCAGCATCACAAAACAGACCATTGATATCCCTGCAACTACTACGAGAGGCTTTTCAATACAGGTGGACTGAGGTTTGAGTATATGTACGGCCCACAACCCCCAAAACAACAAGCTACAGCACCCCATTCAAGACGCAGAGGTCGGGTAAAACTTATCACCAGCATCACAAAACAGACCATGGATATCCCTACAACTACTACGAGAGGCTTTTCAATACAGGTGGACTGAGGTTTGAGTATATGTACGGCCCACAACCCCCCATTCAAGATGCAAAAGTCGGGTAAAACTATCACCAGCATTACAAAACAGTCCGTGGAAATCCCTACAACTACCACGAGAGGCTTTTCATACAGGTGGACTGAGGTATTGATATGTTAAGAGCATACATGTGGCCCACATCCCACCAAAACAACCCACAGCACCCCGCCAACGAGCCTAGCCTGCACACCCTAGTTGGCGGGGCTGGCACAGAAACCCTGACCCATTTGGCATCCGTCCCCGCCGCCAGCCTAGTCTAGTCCCTCTCCCTCCTCGCCTTGGCCCTACCCTGCCCTACCCATCTTAGCCTAGACTTGCCTTCCTCCGTGCCTGCCTGAGTGACTGTTTTGTTTCGCCTACTACCGATAGCATATACCGTACGTCTGTTAGCCATGTGGTCTTTTCAAACTGTATGCCTTCCTTTTCCCCCCCACTACTACTACTACTACTACTACTGCTACTACTTGAGAATATATAGAGAAAAAGCAAGAAAATATTAACGTTGTATAAAAAAATAACGAAAATATATGCAATGAATTATATATTGATAGCTTATTCCTTCTATCTGTCTATCCACTAATTCCTCCTTCCTCCTCCTCTTCTTCCTCCTCCTACCTACCTACCTACAGACATCCCCATCTACCTACCTTGCAGCCCACGTAACTTCCTGTTGACCTTCTTACTTGTCAAATTACCTACTCACACACACACACACACACACACACACACACACACACACACACACACATGGTCAGTCAGGTACACACAGCCATACATACACAGGGCTGTCTACACAAGCGGCGAGGGAGGGCTGTTTGGTTACCTCTCTTACGGTGTCGGTGAGGAATGCTGCGCAGCCTCTCGTGTTCACTACTACTACTACTACTACTACTACTACCTGCCTGGCTACCTGTATGCTTAACCTATCCACTCACTTGCTAGGAACATGCGTGCTGCGCTACCCTCTATGCTGTATCTACTATCTACGTGTCTACCGGCCTGTCTGTCTGTCTCTAACTGTGCTAACGTCACGCTTTTTTTTTTTTTTTACAGCAAGGGAGTCAGTTCAAGGGCATAAAAAAAGGAAACAATAATGAAAGAAAAAAAAAAGCCCGCTATTCACTGCTCCTAAAAAGAGTTAGAGAAGTGGCCGAAAGATGGGTCAATTTCGGGAGGAGAGGTGTCCTGATACCCTCCTCTAGAAAGAGTTCTACTTAGGTTAGGTTAGGAATTAAATCTCTGTCTCTAACGGTGCTTCCTACGTCCCGTCACGCTTAGGTTAGGTTAGGTTAAGTTACGATGGGAATTGAATCTCTTATACGGGTTACTTAGGCCCTCTGACCACCCCCCTGTATGCTTAACCTATCCAATCCCTTGCTAGTAACACGTTTTGCTACCGGCCTGTCTGTCTGTCTGTGCTTCCTACGTCCCGTCACGCTTAGGTTAGGTTAGGTTACGATAGGAATTGGATCTCTTATACGCGTTAATTAGGCCCTCTGACCCCCCCCCCCCTTTCTCTCTTCATTCTCCTTATCCTTTAAACACAATAGCAAAACAAACTCCACGCTGGGCTGGGTTAGGTTAGGTTATATACAGGTTAATTAGGCCCTCTGATCATGGCCCCTCCCCTCTCTTCATTCTCCTTTCCCCTTAAATAAAAACTACATTAACAACACAAACTCCATGCTGGGTTAGGTTACGTTAGGAATTAAATCTCTAATACAGGTTAATTAGGCCCTCTGACCCTCCCCCCCTCCCCTCTCTTCATTCATCTTTCCCTTTAAATAACATAGCAAGACAAAACTCCACACTGGGTTGGGTTAGGATAAGACATTGCAAGCTTTCCTCCCTTCCCTCTCCCCTCCCTTCCCTTCCCTTCACACACACCCCAACTGACCCAAACCTAACCTAACGTAACCTAATGTAACCTAGTCTAGCCTAACCTAACCTAGCCTAACCCAACCTCACCTAACGTAGCCCAACCCAACTTAACCTAATGTAACCAACTCTAGCCTAACCTAACCTTGCCTAGCCTAACCCAATCTAACCCAACCTAGCCTAATGTAACCTAGTCTAGCCTAATCTAACCTAACGTAGCCCAACCTAACTTAACCTAGCCCAACCCAACCTAGCCTAACTTAATGTAACCTAGTCTAGCCTAACCTAACCTAGCCTAACCCAACATAACCTAACGTATTCCAATCCAACCTAGCCTAACGTAGCCCAGCCTAACCTAACCTAACGTAGCCCAACCTAGCAGACTAACATAGCCCAACCTAACCTAACCTAGCCCAACCCAACCTAACCCCTTCCCCCTCCTTCCCTTTCTTCTTCTAGGTAAATACACAACACCACCAAGGCAAATCTAGGTTAGTTTAGGATGACCAAAGCTTCCCTTCCAACCCTTCCCTTCCCTTCCCCTCCCCTCCTCCTCCCTTTCCCCCTCATTATAACCACCACCACCACCACCACCATTACAAACTCCCCTTTCTAAGCCTTGAAACCACCACCACCACCACCACCACCACCATCGTCACCATCGCCACACCACCGCCATCACATGAAGTTATTTGGAGAAGTCACGCGGTCCTCTCTCTCTCTCTCTCTCTCTCTCTCCATTCCCTTCTTTCTCACCTCCTTCCCTTCTCCTTTCCTTCCTTCCTCTCTCTCTCTCTCTCTCTCTCTCTCTCTCTCTCTCTCTCTCTCTCTCTCTCTCTCTCTCTCTCTCTCTCTCTCTCTCAAAAACAACAGCTGGTGGTGGTGGTGGTGGTAGTGGTGGTGGTGGTGGTACCACCACCACCACCACCACCGTCCTATATATTCCCACGCGTTCGGTCACCTGCTGGGGGAGGAGGAGGAGGAAGAGGAGGAGGAGGAGGAGGGTGGATAATGATGAGAGAGGGGAGAGGAGAAAGGGTAGTGAGAGAGAAGGGGAAGAGGAGAAGGGGAGAAAGAGGAGAAGATAGGAAAGAGGAGGAAGAGGAAGGAGGGAAGGGGAGGAAGAGGAAGGAGGGAAGGGGAGGAAGAGGAGAAGAAAGGGAAGGGTGGAGGAAAGAGAGTAGAGAAAGGGGAGAGAAAAGGGAGAGAGGAGAGACCAAAACACTATACCTTACCTCCCCTTTCCTCCTCTTCCTCCCCAAAAGCTGACCCCTCACCCCTTCCTCCTCTAACTCCCCCTTCCCCCTTCCCTTCCTTGTCCCAATATTCCACGATTCTAGACTAGGGGAGATTCGATAAGGGGGGTGGGGAGAAGGGGGGTGGGGGGTGAAAAGGAAGGGGGTGATTGGAGGGAAAAGAGAGGGGCAAAAGAGGGAAGGACGGGGTGAGAGAGCGAGAGAGAGAGAGAGAGAGAGAGAGAGAGAGAGAGAGAGAGAGAGAGAGAGAGATGGGAGGGGGAGAGAAGGGAGGGAAGGGTAAGATGTCTGAGGAAGGGAGGAAAGAGAAGTGTCTGGGAAAGGAGGAGGAGGAGGAGGAGGAGGAGGAGGAGGAGGGGGGGGGGAGATATCGTACCGGCCCCCTCCCTGATCGATACTTAAACGTCTACACACACACACACACACACACACACACACACACACACACACAGGTAAACATAAACAGACAAACTTCACTCCCGCCTTTCCAAACTTCTCCTCCTCCTCCTCTTTATTTTCTTTTCTTCTATCTATTGTTTCTTCCTTCCTTTTTCTATATTTTTTCTTCCCCATTTCCTTCTTCGTGTGTGTGTGTGTGTGTGTGTGTCATAATATCAGCCAACAGAAAACAATAATAATAATAATAATAATAATAATAATAATAAATAATAATAAATAATAATAATAATAATAATAATAATGAGAGAGAGAGAGAGAGAGAGAGAGAGAGAGAGAGAGAGAGAGAGAGAGAGAGAGAGAGAGAGAGAGAGAGAGAGAACCACACCAGACACCTGTCCACCACACCACCACCACCACCTTGCAGACAGACGGGCAGGTAACGATCTCACCTTCCCGCCAGCCACACCTGGAGGAAAGGTGGTGGTGGTGGTGGTGGTAGTGGTGAGGGGCCTGGAGGTGTTGACTGCAGTGACTGGGAAAGAGATGCAGCATGGTGGTGGTGTCATTGTTGTTGTTGTTGTTGGTGGTGGTGGTGGTGGTGTTAAATAAGCTTTTAAAGGGAGGAAATAAGGAAGGGTTAAAAGGAAGGGAAGGAAGGAAGAGGAGAAAGGATGAAAAGGAAGGGAAGGAGAGAGGATGAAAAGGAAAGGAAGAAGAGAGAAGGGAGGGAAAGGAAGGAAAGAAGTGAGGATGGAAAGGAAGGGAAGGAAGGGAACAGAGGGTAGGAAAGGGTGTATAAAAGGAAGGGAGGAAGGGAAGGAAGGGAAGGGAGGGAAGAAAGGAAAGGGTAAAGAAAAGGAAGGGAAGGGAAGGGAGCAAGAATGAAAGGGAGTGTAGAAAAGATTAAAGGAGAGGAAGGGAAGGAAAGGAAAAGGAAGGGAAAGGAAGGGAAGGGAGAGAAGGGTAAGAAAGAGTAACGGAAAAGAAGGGAAGGGAAGGAAGGGAAGGGAGAGAATGAACAGAAACAGTAACGGAAAAGAAGGGAAGGGAAGGGAGCGACAAGAAAGGGAGTGAGAAGGAAGGGAGCGAGAAGGAAGGGAAGGGAGAGAAGGGACAGAAACAGTAACGGAAAAGAAGGGAAGGGAAGGGAAGGGAGCGACAAGGAAGGGAGCGAGAAGGAAGGGAAGGGAGAGAAGGGACAGAAACAGTAACGGAAAAGAAGGAAAGGGAAGGGAAGGAAAGGGAAGGGAAGGGAACGACAAGGAAGGGAGCGAGAAGGGACAGAAACAGTAAAGGAAAAGAAGTGAAGGGAAAGGACGGGAGAGAAGGGAAAGAACCAAGCAACGCCACGCCTTTGCCAATAAGCATAAACTCAAGTAAGGCGAGGCTGTGCAAAGCGACTGACAGCTGTGAAAGACCCCGAGCAAGGACCTCAACCCCGTATTCTTAAAAGGTATCGACAGCCAAGTTCGCCTGTCTGAAAAGCCTCTCGGGGAACTTGCTATAAATCTCAAGGACTGTTTTGAGATGCTGGTGATAGTTTAACCTGACTTCTGCACCTATAAAGACCCGTTTAATCTTCCCTATGGCCTTGGAAATAGTACTGGGAGCTCAAGACTTTCAATATGGACATCTCGTAGAACTTGTAACTCTCATAGGCTGTTTGGTGATGCTGGTGATCGTTTTAACCCAACTTCTTTTTCTCCTCTTCTCCATTCCGCCTCCTCTTTCCCTTCTAAAGTTTCCTCTCCTTCCCCTCTTTTCCATTCCTATTCTTTCCTCTTTTCCTCCTCCTCTTTCTCTTCTTCATAATAGGACTAGAATGTATGTATCGTTTGTAACTTTTTAATTCTGCTCGAGCGGGAAAATCACCAATACAGACCTGGTTAATCTTCCCTGTGACCTTGGGCAATAATAACGTGAACAGATGTAACAATTTACGACCCTCGTAGAAGTTGGTATAATTCTCATGGACTGTTTTGAGATGCAGGTATCATATTAGCTTAAACCCTTTCTATATTATTTTCCTCCTACTCCTCCGCCTTCTCTTCCTCTTCCCAAGGTAAAAAAAAGCACCTTGCCCCACTGCCCCGCCCTCGCCCTCTCTTCACACCTGCCTCCCCCCACACCCCCCACCCCACCCCACCCCCACCGTAAAGACGTCTGCCTATACGGTCCACTTCCCAGGCCAGTCACGCGTACTTCTTCCTATTCTTCTTCTTCCTCCTATTCTTCTTCTTTGTAGTAGTAGTAGTAGTAGTAGTATACAATCTAGAGATGAATGAAATGCTTGCTTGCTTCCTTCCTTCCTTCCTTCTCAGCTTTTTTTTTCTTTTTTTTCCTTCTCTTCCTTTCTCTCCCCTCTGTCTACCTGTCTGCCCCGTTTACAATCTGTCCCTCCCTCCCTTCCTTCCTACCATACTTTCCTTACGTAATAGCAGAGTAAAAGAATGAACGAGCAAGGAACGAACGTATATACTACCGGAACGTGTCTTGTCCTTACGCTCTACTAGGCAAGCATGAACGGAGATTACATGGTGGTGGTGGTGGTGATGGTGGTTGCGTAAGTGGTATAAGAATAAGGGAGTTGTAGTAGTGGTTGTAGTAGTAGTGATGCTAGTAGTAGTAGTAGTAGTAGTAGTAGTAGTAGTAGTAGTAGTAGTAGTAGTAGTAGTAGTAGTAGTAGTAGTAGTCAGTCAGTCAGTGAGTCAGCTCTTCTCAGATTCTCGATTCCGACCCTCTCCCTCTCCCTCTCTCTCGATGAGCTAACTCGTCCCGAAGAAGGTTTGGCATCTATCTCCTCCTCCTCCTCCTCCTCCTCCTCCTCCTCTTCCTCCTCCTCCTCTTTGGACTGAATCTGCAAGGCACTATTCTAGGCTGAGTTCTTGTGTATAATTACTCTCTCTCTCTCTCTCTCTCTCTCTCTCTCTCTCTCTCTCTCTCTCTCTCTCTCTCTAAGGGAAATAATTGGGTAAAAACCGCCCGTTACTCTCTCTCTCTCTCTCTCTCTCTCTCTCTCTCTCTCTCTCTCTCTCTCTCTCTCTCTCTCTGTATTCATTTCTTCCTGTTCTTCCTCTTTTTCCTTTTCCTTCTCTTTTTTTATTCTTATCCTTCCCTCTTCCTCTTCCTCTTCCTCCTCTATTCTGCTTTCCCTTTTTCCATCTTTCTCATTTCCCATCTCTCACTCTCTTTTTAGGGTCTATGTGGTCTAAATATCAATGTAATTAAGGTCTGTGTGGTCTATATCTATGTAAATCTCTCTCTCTCTCTCTCTCTCTCTCTCTCTCTCTCTCTCTCTCTGACCTACCCCGCAGTGCCTTGGTATCCTTCCATATATAAGTTTCCAAGCCTTTCACTTATTACTACGTATCTATATTATTATCCTCGTCTGGGGTATATTCATTAAAGTTATCGAATGCACTATATACTTTTATTTACCGGTATACTATATTAATATTTTTACATGGGCAAACCAATGGACGAGAGAAAACTGAACGAGGTCAATAATTTTCATGTGGGACTTAAATAAAATAAATGAGAAGAAAGGAATTAAAAAGAGTAAGAGACAATATATATTTTAATCCTAATATGGAGAAGAGAAAGAGAGGAGAGGAAAAGAAGAGAGGAAGGAGGAGGGGAAATGGAGAGGAGAGGAAGGAATTGAAAAGAAGAGGAGGAGGAGGAGGAGGAAGAGAAGGAATGAAGAGAACAGAGAGAAAAAGGAGAGAAGAAGAAGAAGAGGAGAGGAATGGAAAAAAAAAGGAAAAGGAGAGGAAAAGAAAAGGAGAGAGGGTAGGATAGGAGAAGAGAAAAAAAGAAAAAAGAAGAGGAGGAGGAGGAGGAGGAGGAGGAGGATAATGAAAAAGAAAATCAAAATCAAAAAGGACAATTGCTAAGTAAATCAACAACACCCAAAACAAAATTAATAAAATGTCTAATATTAGCCACAATAAACTTCATGGAGGACATATTGTATCTTTAATAACAACAGCCGTGCGTCTGTGCGTGTGTGTGTGTGTGTGTGTGTGTGTGTGTGTGTGTGTGTGTGTGTCATTCCCTGATAACAAACACCACCTGCCCCACAAAATCCATCTGAATGCGTTTATAATCCTATCATGAGCTTAAAAGTTTATAAGGTATTCAACCCTATAAAAATACTAGCTTGCAATCCCTTCTACCGTTTTACTCTCTCTCTCTCTCTCTCTCTCTGTCCAGTTTTCTGATTCCATTCTTTCCCTTCCTTCCTGCCTTCACCTTCTCTTATTCTTCGTTTCCTTCCTTTTTTTTCCCTCAACAAGATTCAAACCCATTACTACAAGATTTTAACACCCTTGATCAATTACATATATACATTCTAATCCCTTATTTGAGTATATTCCAACCTTTTACAGCCCTTTCTTTTGACACAAACACCCACAAAACCTTTCAACTTTACAGACCAATACCATTTTTCTTCCCTAACAAGATACAAACCCATTACTACAAGATCTTAATACCCTTCATCAGTTACATACATTCATTCTAATCCCTTATAGGAGAAGTTCAACCAAAACCTTTCTTTTGACACAAACACCCACAAAACCTTTCAACTTTACAGTCCAATACCATTTTTCTTCCCTAACAAGATACAAACCCATTACTACAAGATCTTAATACCCTTGATCAGTTACATACATTCTAATCCCTTATCTGAGTAAGTTCCAACCCTTTACAAACCTTTCTTTTGACACAAACACCCACAAAACCTTTCAACTTTACAGTCCAATACCATTTTTCTTCCCTAACAAGATACAAACCTATTATTACAAGATCTTAACACCCTTGATACATTATATACATTCTAATCCCTTATTTGAGTAAGTTCCAACCCTTTAAAAACCTTTCTTTTGACACAAACACCCACAAATCCTTTTAACTTTACATTCCAATACCATTTTTCTTCCCTTAACAAGGTCCAAACCCATTCCAAATAACCTAAACCCCTTGAAACATTATATACATTCTAACCCCTTATTTAAGCACACTCCAACCTTTTATATAACACAAAACACCCGTGAAACCCTCTCGCTAACATCGTCTTCTAAAACCCAGCCCAAGAAAATACTGGTACAAATCCATTCTGAATAACCTCAACACTTTCATATACATTCTAATCCCTTAGTTAAGCACACTACAACCTTTTATACAACACAAAACACCCGTGAAACCCACCCACTAAAATCGCCTTCAAAGATCCAGCCCAAGAATCATAACCAGAAGGAGACCAACACAAATGCCAACAACAGGGAACTCGTACATACCTTGAGCTTCTTCAGGTATCCGCTCTTGACCACGTCCTCGTTGTTGCAGCCATGACCGGCGTTGCGGCTTTTGTTCTGCATCATCTTGAGAGTCCGCGGGGAATCGACTGACTTGGGGCGACAATAATGCAGAGATGACGACGGTGAGGATGATGCTGGTTGCTTTAGTGTCGTTTCAGCAGCTGTGGTTGAGAATGATATACTTCCGAGCACAGCGACGAATTTCGGTGTTTTTCTTTCTATAATCGGCGTTTCAGATCACCAGGAATTGAGTGGAAGACTAGGAAATGGCGCCTCCTCCTTGGTAAGCACTGTAGGTATTTGGTCGAGCAGGTATTTTTCTTCTCTTTTGCTTGTGATTTTAAGTATTCGCCGTGCGGACTTCCGGCAAGCCCCACCCCAAACCAACTAAAGGTAATGACTTAGAAATTAATGATATGGTAACACTCCGCAGGTACGCTTCCAAATAAACCTTTTTTTTCTTCTCTCTCTTCGGACAGGCTTGAATATAGACTTTTATTTATTTATTTTTTTTTTATATATATATATGCAACTTAAAGACTTGACAACCGGGATTATTTTCTTTCTCTTTTTCTCTCTCTCTCAGGGTTCACCGAGTTCCGTAAATTTTTCTTTCCTCCTCTTCTCCTCCTATCGTATTAAAATATTAAAAGTAGTAGACATTTTCCACAAACAACAACAACAATAACAACAATTACAGTCTGCGTCTGCTTCTTTTTTTTTCTTCTTTCACACTCAACACCAACCAAACCCCAAAAAACTTGACTTTCAGCGGAGTGGTAACGTAGAAAAACACACACACACACACACACACTTGGTATCTAGTATGATTTTCAACGCGTAAATTCACTTTTTTTTCACTCTTTTCCGCTCAACGTGACACACCTTAGCTGCCGCCACAGATATACTTCACCACCACCAGAGGGCAGCACTCGGCAGCTCAGAGCGGCCTGCACCACAAATCCTAAAGTGGTCCAACGGCCTTGTGAGCCAACCAGTGGTGTTCATGATAGGCTGCCAGGAGCTGCACCTTTCCTATAGCTTGCCGCAACACGAGGAGGAGCTGCCGCCTCAGTCAAGCTAGGCCACCACTAAGTCACGGGCCCATTGTTTTTTCAGACTGTCTCTGTTCCGTCACAATATTTGGGCTTGCGTTTCATGTTATGGGCAAGTGTATCTTTTCTGTCAATACATGATGAGGTATGCACTAGAGCTCATCGTCTTTAAGGTGGCGATTCACAGACCATTTCAAACATATGAACTGCCATGGCTATTTTCACTTCCTGGAAAGAAAACAACACAGATCTTAGAAGCCAGTTAATAATATATGGTTAGTTCTCTGGTGCATCAGTTTACTATGATAAAAGAAAGAACTCCTGCAGTCTACAACAATACTAAATAATAATTCCAGCTAAAATGTGGATTACTTCATGGTTCTCAATGTAATTTTCAACATTATTAAAAGTCATTTCTGAATCAGTGCACATATTGGTAGGTATTTTTAATTTGTTAATATTTTGCATTGACACACACACACACACACAGACAAAATGGAGGAAAAGTTGGACAAATATAGATTGGGAGACAGGACTATCTGAGCTTGAGTTCAGGCCCAATACACTGTAAATAGGGAAATACAAATAGGTACACACACACACACACACACACACACACACACACACACACACACTTCACTGAGGGTTACAAGTCAAGTGAAGAAGATCCGTTATCACAGAGTTGAAAATTAAGGCAGCTAAGCAAACACGTACGACCTCACAAATTACATAAGTCTCAATATAATTAAAACGGACCTGATTACTTATTGCATAACTAACTATAAGATACCTGACGCTTTATGTAACAATCCTATCCTAAGTCCACAATCACTTACCCAGCAGTCATTCACATTCACACACAAAATATGTAACTCAACACTTCAAATTATAATTATTCCATCAACACAGCAATGCAAGTCCTCATAACCACTTTCTTTAATATATATATTTCACATGGTTGAAATTATTAGTATATGTATGACGGAAGGCGTGGTTTAATCACAGTAAATCTTCATGTGCTTAAAATCAAAGGCAATTACGGTCTTAATATATTTTTCTGGGTCTTCTCAATAATGGCAACACACAAACTTGTTCTATTTTATTTTCCTTCATTCTCAAACACAAGACACTAACTAAATGGCTTCGAACTGCCCCGTATGCTTTACTTGAAGGGGTATTATTTGCGTCACACACTGATCCACGTTTTAATGTCTGTTGCATGATAGATTTAGTGTGTGGCGATGCAGAGGACGTGGATAGTGATTACATTAACAAAAACATTCGAGAAACTCACTCACTTCTCGCCCCTAAACTACTTTCATCCACAAATAAAACTGTGACCTAAATTAATGTATCACACTGATCCACATTTAAATAGCTCCTGCATAACAAAACAAGTATATATGTGGCGATGCAGAGGACATGGATAATCAAAATATTAAAGAAAACATCGAAAAAAATCACTCACTTCTCGCCCCTCAAACTCCTTTCGTCGGCTAATGCATAAACTGTGGTGTATCGGTATTAATTATTCTCAGCTTAACGAACACCAGTGAAATCACACCAAAGTTATGTATTATTAAACAAACTTAACTAGCTAGTCCCTCGTTTGCTAATGTAGAAACTGTGATGTATATACAGGTATTAATTATTCTCAGGTTAACGAACACCTGCGAAATCACACCAAAGTTATGTATTATTAAACGAATTTAACTAGCTAACGCTGAACTATTTTCCTCCACACACACACACACACATATACACACACACATAGCATCAGTATAGAGTTACCAAACACATTTCCTGGCTCAAGTTAACCATACATTATCACTTTTTTTTCCCCCATCAAGATACAAATCCACTACTACAGGATGCATTAGTTTAACTTAAGTCACACCACAGCAATATATTACAGAATCACCACTGAATAACCTTCCTCCACAGCCACAGCCAGACACCACACAGGACTGGCCATGAGACATATTAACACACAGGGTCACACCACAGCAATCCTTCACTAAACTAACACTGGAAGAGTAGTGGAGGAGGTGGTGGAAGTAGAAGTAGTAGTAGTAGTGGTAGTGGTAGTAGTGGTGGTACACACACACACACACACACACACACACACACACACACACACACAAGCGCACACACACATACACATACAACCACACATACACACACAACCACACCAAACACGCACACACACAACCAAACACACACACAACCAAACACACACACACACACACACCCCACAACCAACAACACCAAACACACACACCCCACAACCAACAACACCAAACACACACACACACACAACCACACCAAACACACACAACCAACCACACATGCACACAACCACACCAAACACGCATACACATAACCACACCAAACACACACACACACACAAACACACACAAAACCACACACACACACAACCACACCAAACACGCATACACATAACCACACCAAACACACACACACGCACACACAAAACCACACACACACACAACCACACCAAACACGCACACACATAACCACACCAAACACACACAACCACACCAAACACGCACATACATAACACCACCAAACACACACAAACACAACCACACCAAACACACACACACAAACACAAACACACCAAACACAAACACACCACACCTCCGCACACGACCACAGCCCCACAACACTAAAATCACCCAGGAGTTACCACTAATAAAACACCCCCAGCGGTAATCGTGGTGGCGTATTTCAAGTCCCCGTCCACAGGGTACCCAAGTGGCCCCTCGTGGTTCCTCGTGGTCCTGGGAGACACACATCCACGCATGCTGAGGGGCGTACACCACTGCTAACTACTACTGCGTCGCAATGTTTCCCGTTAGGCGAGGAGGAAGAGGAGGAGGAAGGGACCGGGAGGAGGGACTGGGAGGAGGAGGAGGAGGAGGAGGAGGAAGGACTGGGAGGAGGAGAGGGGCGGGAGGTAGGGAGAGGGACGAGGAGGAGGGCGGGAGGGAGAGGGAGGGGGACACACACACACACACACATCCAAACACACACACATCCACACACCGCCCCAACTATTTCAGCCTTTTACCTCCTCCAGCACTGTCATCACCGCTCTTTTCCAACACCGAACGCTGCACTACATGTTCGCACAGCCCGCCGCAACACACTCGACTGGCGGACATCGCTTAATCCGGCCATTTCAGTGAAAAATAAGAGCACTGCGCCATGGGGTTGAGCAGCCAGCCTCCATCTTACAGACAAGGTCACGTGGGGACGGTTGTAAACAAGTAGCACGCACGCGTCAGCCAGCGGCGGGGCGTTCAAACCTCCCAGCCACATCCCAGCCACATCCCAGGGACACCTTCAGGCTGCTGGGGGCGTCTCCGGCACTATAGTCTCCTGCCCTTACAAGCCTACTGCAGGAGAGACGGTCAAACTGCCTAGCCACCTCCCAGGGACACCTTCAGGCTGCTGGGGGCGTCTCCGGTGCTATGATCTCCTGCCCTTACAAGCCTACTGCAGGAGAGACGGTCAAATTACCTAGCCACCTCCCACCGCCACCTTCAGGCTGCTGGGGGCGTCTCCGGTGCTATGATCTCCTGCCCTTACAAGCCTACTGCAGGAGAGACGGTCAAACTACCTAGCCACCTCCCAGGGACACCTTCAGGCTGCTGGGGGCGTCTCCGGTGCTATAGTCTCCTGCCCTTACAAGCCTACTGCAGGAGAGACGGTCAAGTTACCTAGCCACCTCCCAGGGATACCTTCAGGCTGCTGGGGGCGTCTCCGGTGCTATAGTCTCCTGCCCTTACAAGCCTACTGCGGGAGAGACGGTCAAACTACCTAGCCATCTCCCACCTCCACCAATTCAGGCTGCTGGGGGCGTCTCCGGTGCTATGATCTCCTGCCCTTACAAGCCAACTGCAGGAGAGACGGTCAAATTACCTAGCCACCTCCCAGGGATACCTTCAGGCTGCTGGGGGCGTCTCCGGTGCTATGATCTCCTGCCCTTACAAGCCTACTGCAGGAGAGACGGTCAAACTACCTAGCCATCTCCCACCGCCACCAATTCAGGGTGCTGGGGGCGTCTCCGGTGCTATGATCTCCTGCCCTTACAAGCCTACTGTAGGAGAGACGGTCAAACTGCCTAGCCACCTCCCAGGGACACCTTCAGGCTGCTGGGGGCGTCTCCGGTGCTATGATCTCCTGCCCTTACAAGCCTACTGCAGGAGAGACGGTCAAACTGCCTAGCCACCTCCCAGGGACACCTTCAGGCTGCTGGGGGCGCCTCCGGCACTATAGTCTCCTGCCCTTTCAAGCTTACTGCAGGAGAGACGGTCAAACTACCTAGCCACCTCCCAGCCACACCCTAGCCACATCCCAGCTACCTCCCAGCGCCACCTTCAGGCTGCTGGGGGAGTCTCCGGCACTATGATCTCCTCCCCTTACAAGCCTACTGCAGGAGAGACGGTCAAACTACCTAGCCATCTCCCAGACAGATTATATATATATATATATATATATATATATATATATATATATATATATATATATATATATATATAAAGTGGTGGGCAAGTGCGGTACTTAGTGCGGTAGTGCGGTGTACAGCATCACCAAAAAAGTACCGCACTACCGCAAACTTTCTGAAAATATGAGGGGGGGGGGGTGAATCTGGAGCTGCCTTGTGTAGGACAGTCGGGCAGTCTCCTTGCGTTCTTTTGTTCTCACTACTTCAATAATACCCTGACAACCACCACATATTCTCCACATAACCCTGACAACCACCACATATTCTCCACATAACCCTGACAGCCACCACATATTCTCCACATAACCCTGACAGCCACCACATATTCTCCACATGACCCTGACAGCCACCACATATTCTCCACATAACCCTGACAACCACCACATATTCTCCACATAACCCTGACAACCACCACATATTCTCCACATGACCCTGACAGCCACCACATATTCTCCACATAACCCTGACAACCACCACATATTCTCCACATAACCCTGACAACCACCACATATTCTCCACATGACCCTGACAACCACCACATATTCTCCACATAACCCTGACAACCACCACATATTCTTCACATAACCCTGACAACCACCACATATTCTCCACATAACCCTGACAACCACCACATATTCTCCACATAACACTGACAGCCACCACATATTCTCCACATAACCCTGACAACCACCACATATTCTCCACATAACCCTGACAACCACCACATATTCTCCACATGACCCTGACAGCCACCACATATTCTCCACATAACCCTGACAACCACCACATATTCTCCACATAACCCTGACAACCACCACATATTCTCCACATAACCCTGACAACCACCACATATTCTCCACATGACCCTGACAACCGCCACATATCCTCCACATAACCCTGACAGCCACCACATATTCTCCACATAACCCTGACAGCCACCACATATCCTCCACATAACCCTGACAACCACCACATATCCTCCACATAACCCTGACAACCGCCACATATCCTCCACATAACCCTGACAACCACCACATATTCTCCACATAACCCTGACAACCACCACATATTCTCCACATAACCCTGACAACCGCCACATATCCTCCACATGACCCTGACAACCGCCACATATCCTCCACATAACCCTGACAACCACCACATATCCTCCACATAACCCTGACAACCGCCACATATCCTCCACATAACCCTGACAACCACCACATATTCTCCACATAACCCTGACAACCACCACATATTCTCCACATAACCCTGACAACCGCCACATATCCTCCACATGACCCTGACAACCGCCACATATCCTCCACATAACCCTGACAACCACCACATATCCTCCACATAACCCTGACAACCGCCACATATCCTCCACATAACCCTGACAACCACCACATATTCGCCACAGTGGAAATCTTACTATAAAATCAATACTACACTAATTCACGTTACTTAACCACCCTAACTAATAAAATAAACATAAATAACACTGTAATAAACCAATAAATCTCCATAAATTTGATAATAAAGCCAAAAAAACTAATTATGGCTCCCGGATTTAACAGCATCCCGAGTCTTGACCAATGGCGGGAGTTCAAGAGGGAGATCAAGTCTAATATTTACGCCAATTACAGCCATATTAACCCCCGGGGGAGGACTGTTTAACCACCGGGGAAGGGAGGAAAGCCCCAGGGTGAAGGGTGAGTATAAATAAAAGGTGGAAATACGTAAAATAAGGCGTGAGGAAGAGAAAACTGAAGGGATGCTGTGTGCTGTCTCCCCCCGCCATTAGCTAAGAAAGGGTTATATTTTTTTCTTTTTCTCCTCTCTGCCTCGTCTGTGTCCCTCCCAGGCTGAGATACAGACACATAAGGTAAAGGAAACCACTCAAGGGCAAAAATAAATAAAAATCCGAAAGCCCACCAGCTCTGCCATCACAAATTACTCGTTTTTGAGATTTGAATGACGTTATAGGTGGTGATATTTTACTATTTCATGGCGATAATTTACTATTTCAGCGGGAACATGCTAGACTACCGTCCTTGGCTGTGATAGGTTATTATTAAGAGGCAATTAGTCACTGTCAGTTAGGTAGTGGGACTCTGGTGGTTTAAAAAATTGCAATATGGCAGCGCTTGGGTTCAGAAGGGCCATGTTACCCATCTTGATTTGGGTGTATTTCTGGAGTTTTAACCTTTTGAGGAATATAGAGATTGGTGTAGCCTCCTTCTATGACCTATGACGGTGAAATGCGAAGCATATCACATGCACTTTTTGTAGTATTTATTTTAGTTAGGTAATTAGCAAATCTGACAAAACTAAATCTAACCTAATATAACCTAATCTGATCTAACCTAACCTGGCCTGACCCTTCCACTGCACCATGGAGACACAGGCTTAATGACACTTATGCATAAGGAATTTATACACACTCAAAGACAAAGAGAACATGTTTGAATCTTTAATGCGCTTTTTTCAGGTTTGACGGGGCGTCGTCTATGCAAGTCCTTCACATTAGAAGCTACGAGACAATACAGCAACAATGTCTGCAAGAGAGGAGAAACTTCTGAGACTGGTGGAGAAGCTAAACGATCCCAACGAGAAGCTTAGCGAAGACGAGCTCACTTCACTGCTAACCAAGACCTACACATTATGCCGAGTGCCTCCGCTGCAGGACCCAAATGTACCCTACAGCACTGCAGACTTCGAGGGCATTGCAAGGGAGGCGGAAGTTAACCTCACCATAGTATTAAAACTGCTTGGCTGTGTACGGCTTCAAAACGGCAGAAATAGCCAAGGATTCAGCCATGTGTTTCTGAAGTACTTATTCGTCACATGTCTTATGGCGGCCTGTGAGTACTGTGACGAGGAATGGGAGTGGAGTAGCCCAGGAGCGGCTAGCATATCGAAGAACATTGTAAGTCAAGTGTGTGAACTCTTTGACTGTAACACCATGCCAGAGCTTTTTAGTGCCAACTCGCCAAGGGACTCAAGTCTAAGGCAAAGCAGTTGTGGCAAAGAAACTCCTCTCGGTAGTGATTTGCGCTCGGAGATTCTCAAAGCCATCCTGCAGAAGCTGAGCGAAGACCTGAGAAAAGACAATTGGAGGCAGCGTCCCTCCCTGAAGATGTCCTACTGGTGGATTCTCAGGAACATTGGAGTGAGTGGGTAGTGTGACTATCTTTTGCTATGCTATGTTAGACGAGAAGAATAAAAACTTGTCCCATTATGGTATCAAGGTGTGTGACTAAGAGATGACAATTTTATCCTCGTGCAGAAAGATGACCTCGGGGACCACCTGGTGTACCTGCTGCCTCCTGCGCTGTTCATTGCGGACGACTGGGAAAACAAAAACAAGCTGCTCGGCCTTCAGTGTCTCCAGCACATCTTGGACAACACAGTGAGTCCAGTGTGAGGCTCGGATCTATGGGCTGTAGTACTCAACACTTCGTCGGTAAAGCTCACATATTTGACAAGGAGTCTTGGGCACTTCCTGTAGTTTTATGACCCTGGTGGTAGTGTGACCCTTCTATACTGTGAACCCAAAGAAACACTCATTAGAACCTGATTGATCCCCAATTTGACCTTTAGAAATATCTGTTGTGAGAAGCGAAAGTGTTTTATAATATCGACCTTCTGGTATATGTAGTTTACAGAGTGGAGTCAAGCTTGTAGAAGACCAGTTGAAAGACCGAGGAGAGCATAGAGAGGAACAGTGTAACAAGACATGGAAGTGTTAGAAGTAGAGGAAGGATTAGCACTGGCAGAAGAACAAGAAGGTCAAGGTCTTTCAAGAGAAGGGTATCAGGACACCTCTCCTCCTGAAACTGACCTATCTTTCGGCCACTCTTGACTCTTTTGTAGGAACAGTGAGTAGCGGGCTTTTTTTTCTTTACTGTTTCTTTTTTTCTTTTTTTTTTTTTGCCCGTGAGCTGTTCCCTCTACTGTTAAAAAAAAAGAGCATGTAACGCCCAGTATTCAGATAGGGCTTGAGTTACGATGTATGCGACTTACCACCACTAGGAGTTAAGACTTACGACCATTGTGTAACATTGAACAGTGTTATGGGGCTATCAGGTCAACCGAACACAAGCCTTGGGTGAAGTGAGCGCATGAGGACAGTGTAGGAGTCAGGTCAAGGGTTAGCATTATGAGGAAATCCTTTAAAAGAAACATGGTCAATGGAGGGTCTGGTGTATTTAGGAGCTGGACACTAAGATGTATTTTAAGACTTTTGATTTTCACATAAGCTATTTCTAAAGGTCAAATAGGGGATCAGTCGGGTTCTAGTGAGTGTTTTTAGATTCATACTACTGAAGAAGGACCAGACACTACCAGGGTCATAAAACCACCCCTGGAAATGCCCAGAACTCCTATTAAAGCCTTGTCAGATATGTGTTTCTTAGGTTCATGGTACAGAAGAAGGGGCAAACTACCACCAGGGTCATAAAACTACCCCTGGAAATGCCCCCCAAACTCCTATGAAAGCCTAGTCAAATACATGCTTCTTAGGTTCTTGGTACAGAAGAACGGCTAGACTACCACCAGGGTCATAAAACTACCCCTGGAAATGCCCCCAAAACTCCTACGAAAGCCTAGTCAAACACGTGTTTCTTAGGTTCATGGTATAGAAGGAGGCCACCAGACTACCACCAAGGTCATAAAACTACCCCTGGAAATGCCCCCAAAACTCATACGAAAGCCTAGTCAAACATGTGTTTCTTAGGTTCATGGTATAAAAGGAGGGCCAGACTACTACCAGGGTCATAAAACTAACTCTGGAAATGCCCCCTAAAATCCTATGAAAGCCTATTCAAATACGTGTTTCTTAGGTTCATGGTATAGAAGAAGGGCCAAACTAACACCAGGGTCATAAAACTATCCCTGGAAATGCCCAGAACTCCTAAAAAAGCCTTGCCAAATATGTGAACTTGGGCGACAAAATATTTTAGAATACGACACTAATAACCGAGCCCCTTTCAGGTAGGTTCGGAGCTGCGGTGGTATGGCCGGGCAGCCGTGATCTACGATGCCATGAAGCCAATGCTGTACACAAGGGAGCCAGAGGTGTTAAGGAGCCTCTACCCAGCCATCACCCAAGTGGCACAAGTCCTGGAGGCGGATCCTGCAAAGTCCGGGAAGCTGCAGCCTGTAAGTATTTTCCCATTTCCAGGACCTGTTGCTTGGTGATGTAGGCTGTGTCCTTAGGCACTGTTGGTTGGTGCCGTCCTCTTAGCTAAGCATGCAGGTGTTCATAGTTTAGTTGGGGATATATGCTCAAGCTCTGTAACGTAGGGATTTTGTTAGGTTAGGTTAAGTTTAGGGTATCTTCAAAGTTCAAACACATGATAGCCAGCACCTTATGGTATAAATCAACAATGTATGACCTCACTTTGTTGTATGGAAAGTCTCATTAGTAAAGAAGCATATATGTATTTTATGAGTCAAGACCTTTAGTAACTGTTTTGGGTTTTGTTAGGTTAGGTTAGGTTAAGTTTAGGCTATCTTCAGACACATGATAGCCCGCACCTTATGGTATAAATCAACAACGTATGACCTCACTTTGTTGTATAGAAAGTCTCATTAGTAAGGAAGCATGTATGAATTTTCTGAGTCAAGACCTATAGTAACTGTTATGGGTTTTGTTAGGTTAGGTTAGGTTAAGTTTAGGGTATCTTCAGACACATGATAGCCAGCACCTTATGGTATAAATCAACAAAGAATGACCTCAGTTTGTTATATAGAAAGTCTCATCAGTAAGGAAGCATGTATGAATTTTCTGAGTCAAGATCTATAGTAACTGTTATGGGTTTTGTTAGGTTAGGTTAGGTTAAGTTTAGGGTATCTTCAGACACATGATAGCCAGTACCTTATGGTATAAATCAACAAAGAATGACCTCAGTTTGTTGTATAGAAAGTTTCATCAGTAAGGAAGCATGCATGAATTTTCTGAGTCAAGACCTACAGTAACTGTATCCATGCTTTTGTGTGTATTTATTTCAAACCACACTGAAGCAGGTTAAATGTCTCTCTTCAGGAAAGCACTCTTGACTTCATCCTGCAGCAGCTACTCCAAGAGATGGCTCATGAGCAGAAACTGTCCCTCCGAGCTGTGTATGCCTCTGCCCTTCCTCAACTCGTGAAAGCGTTGAACTTGTACAGTGTGAGGTAGGAGTTATTCGACTGGTTAACGTTACGGTGATCTTTTAGCAACTTCTTTGTCCTCTTCTTCTTCCTCGCCTCTATTTCTTGTTCTTCTACTTCTTCTTTGTTCCCTGACATAAGCCTGTATTCTCAGCTGCTTTCGGCTCTCACAACACTATTTTCAAAGGCCACAAGGGAGATTAGTCGGGTTCTCAAACAGGTCAGTCACGTTCTAATGAGTGTTCTTGTAAGTTCCTGGCACAAAAGAGTGATCCAACTACCAGAAGGGTCATAAAACACTACCCCTGGAAATGACTGAAACTCCCATGAAAGTCAAACCATCACTACTCGTATAGGCACATAAAACAACCCATGGAAGTACCCACCACAACCTCTATGAGAGCCTTAGAAAATGTGAGTGTGTAAGCTCCCCCGTGAAATGTTTGATAATATCCGCTATGGTCTGGCAGCCTCCTTAACTACCTGGCACCAGCGTTATCAGATTATCGTACTCAGAACATCGTATTTTCCTGTTTCTGACTTGTAACAATTGCAGTAAAACATCGATAACCATCTGAATACTGATTGTAAATGTGTATCGTTATCAGTGTAGGTGCCTCAGTTCTGGGCCTCAAGCAGACGAAGAAAATATGCCTAGTACGACAGTCTGGTAACGCTGCCTGGCACTCTCCTGGATATCCTCGTCTTCTCCCCTTCAAGACATCACAGCTCACAAATGTAATTCCTGACCGGCAGTGCATTCTGTCCCTGCTTCCATCCCTCCTATTCCTGGGCCTGCTTTTACTTGTTCATCTCATTCTCCCACCAACTTCCCACCCTGTCATTGTGTTTGCATTTGGTAGTGATTTGTGTTCTTGTTCACAGGTGGTCGAAAGAGCTGATGGACGTCTGTGGTGACTATCTAGCGACATTTGAAGGTTCAGCAGCACAGGATCGGATAAACATTCTGAAGGTATATATTTCTTTGCAGCTCCGTTTTTAACCTCCCTTAATTGCAACAGTCACAGCGGCCTCAGTGCACAGCTTTGGGCGGGGGTTGTAAGTCTTCCAACCCTCACGTCACCTATTCCCAATGGCCGAAAAGGAGGTCAATCATGTTCTAGTGTTCTTGTAGGTTCATGGCACAAAAGAGTGATCCACTTACCAGAAGGGTCATAAAACTACCCCTGGAAATGCCTGAAACTCCCATGAAAGCCTTGTCAAAATATTTCCAAAGGTCAAAAAGGAGGTTAATCATGTTCTAATGAGTGTTCTCGTAGGTTCATGGCACAAAAGAATGATCCACCTACCAGAAGGGTCATAAAACTACCCCTGGAAATGCCCAGAACTCCTACAAAAGCCTAATCAGTTATGTGTTTAATAATATGACCCTAAGCCCAATCACCTCCAGATTCACTTTTGTCGTAAATGCTCCTTTGGTTCCAGATGCCTCATGTGATGCTGGATCAAACTGAGACTTGAACATTCAAACACCATGTATTTACCTATTTGTAGTATGCAGGGTCTGAGTTCAGGCTCAGATAGTCCTGTCTCCCAATCTACATTTGTCCAACTTTTCCTTCATTCATGTCTTTGTTTAGTCCATTCCATGTATCCACACTCCTCCATGGAAAAGTGTACTTCTTTATGTCTTTCAAACAAGTCCCCTTTCTCAATTTCTTGCTGTGTCCTCTTAGTTGCTTCCTCCCCTCTGTCTCGATTAAATCATATCTATACAACATGTCCATTCCACTTGTATTGCTGTAAAACACAATCAGGTCTCCTCTTTCTCTTCTTTCTTCAAGTGTTGGTAGGCCCAGGTCCTCCAATCTAGTCTCCTCTCTCTCTTCTTTCTTTGAGTGTTGGTAGGCCCAGTTCCTCCAATCAGATCCCCTCTTTCTCTTCTTTCTTCAAGTGTTGGTAGGCCCAGTTCCTCCAATCTAGTCTCCTCTTTCTCTCCTTTCTTCAAATGTTGGTAGGCCCAGGTCCTCCAATCTAGTCTCTCTGTGATTTGAGTGGTGTGTTCCAGGCCCTGCAGAGCTACGTCAAGGCATGCTGGCCACAGATTCACAGACATGCCCGGCCGCTGCTGACGATGGCGGTGCGGCTCCTGTATGACGTGACGGAGGATGACGCGGGTGTGGATGCAGAGGTTGGTCGCTTTCCGTCTTTCCATTATCATCATTACCATCATCACATTGCTACATAACTGAATACCGAATGCACACGTTAAGGAGGATGGTAATGAACTTAAGATGAAAAATACAATGGCCGCTTTATCTTCAGAGTGTGGAGGTCATCACACAAGAGGTACAGGGTCTGGTGGTGCTCCTGTATGCAGCGGCCCCAACCACTGTCCGAGATCTCTGCAAGGGTCTCCAGAACGTCGAGGTCCACCCACAGTGTCGATTACTCCTGCAGGACCTTCATTCCGTCACCCAGGGGGAGAGTCACGGATGCAACGGTTGAGGTAAAACATCCTATTAGTACTAAAATCATGAGAAAAAAGCTGCCATAGAACACTGAGCTGAGTTATATGATTGATCAGAGTAAAGAGAAGCGCTCTATTCTTTGACTTGACAGCTTTTACGTTTGTCCATGTAGGGTCACTGTCTTGGGGTTGTGGCTCAGGGTATAGGATTGAATGCCCTGTTTGTCAATTTAGGGTCACTGTCTTGGGGTTGTGGCTCAGGGTATAGGATTGAATGCCCTGTTTGTCAATTTAGGGTCACTGTCTTGGGGTTGTGGCTCAGGGTATAGGATTGAATGCCATGTTTGTCAATTTAGGGTCACTGTCTTGGGGTTGTGGCTCAGGGTATAGGATCGGATGCCCTTCCTGGCGTCAGTTGGTGGCACTGGGGTTCGAACCGTCTCACTTTGGCTCTTCACTTCCATGGGTTGACACTTTGAACCGGTCAGCCACTGTGCT
Source organism: Eriocheir sinensis (assembly GCF_024679095.1). NCBI lineage: Eukaryota > Metazoa > Arthropoda > Malacostraca > Decapoda > Varunidae > Eriocheir > Eriocheir sinensis. The sequence continues at coordinate 1,627,698 of NC_066525.1, forward strand.
CTCTATATAACCATTCTGTAATCTGACACCAGGAATTCCCTAAAACTTACCTCTTGATAACCTAGCAAGAATATATATTTGTACACTTGCACGTGCTCACTCACCTTGCATGCACACCAGGAATTTTCTCAACTGTTTGCGCGAGACTACTGGCAGGATTTGGTATTTGAGCGCCCATTTCGGAGCGAGTTCAGTTTAGGTTACGTACTGCTGCGGCTCTAACCATCCTGTCAGCGGCTGAATCTGCTGAAATGGCTGAGCATGAACAGTCCAAAGTGAAGGAGTCTGTTGCGTAGCCTTGTCAGTCTTAGCTGTTGGCCAGGGAAGGAGTCAGAGGGGGTAGTAGCAGTAGGAAGCTAGGTAAACTGAGTCCCACTTTCTATACATTGTGCGAGTGTCTCCTTTAACCCGGTGGCAGTGACGGGCCATATTTGCAGCTTTAACGTGTAGCAGCGATGGGCCAAATTTGTGGCTTTACCATGTACCAGCGACGGGTCAAATTTTTGCCATAATATAAACCCCCAAAAATAGATGATGCATAAGCTATTCACAAAAGCATTGATATATATTATGAAATGGTTTGTGTGAGTGATGATTTTTTCTCAGTTTTCTCGCTTAGAGGGGCCTTTCAGGAATATGATCCCTGCAGCTACTGGGTTAAATTTGCATTCAACATGCAGAAGAGATTAATGAAAAGGTCATAAATGAAACTTCCATTATTTTGTGGATGATATAATAAAAAAAAAACATTTGCAATAAATATTTGATTCACAATGTGCAAGTAATATCACCAGACAAATGTTTATGCCTGCAAAAAATTCCTCCATCACTCCTGCACAGAAGCACCAACAAGGGCGGCACTTAGCAACTCTGCAGCATCGCATTCTGTACAGCAGAGTAAAAATGTAGAGCACCCAACCTTTGGAACATGGTAGATATAGTACACCATGCTTCAGAAGATTGCCGAACATCAAAACCTTCTGTAATCGTAAGAGAGTCGGTGTTCTGCCTTGGCCGTCGATGAATTCCTTATAACATCAAAACCCTCATGTAATTGTAAAAAAGTCGGTGTTCTGTCTTGGCCGTCAATGAATTCCTAATATTGACTCGCCATCAGTGAAGAGATCGACTGGAAAACAACCCACGTGTCCTTACAATCTTTTTTTGCAGTCCAATGTTTTATCCTGGAATTTTGCCTGTCACTAACATCTGATTTCTGTCACTACTATCTCAGCATATTGAAACAGTGTGTGTGAGATGAGTGACAGGACATAGTTTGTTACAATAATCACAATCATAATTTTTGTAAACCACCATATTGGGAATGCAGGAAATAGGAACTAGTCCACAAACTACCAACTGAATATTTCTTGCAGACTTCACAGGAGTAACAGAGGTGAGGGAGGTTCTTTCTGAATTTCTGCCGTGTAGCTTCAACAGCCATCATTAACATACAAAACAGTCTTGCTATGGGCGGCTGTAATGGGGAGGGTGTGCTTGGCTACACCAATTTTTCTTTTTCGTAATGACAACCAATGAAAGTGCCGTGCTGTAGTTAACTTGCCTACATACAGACAAGTTCATAACACGCATCATTTATTACAGCGGTTTAGGGGAGGAGAAAAGAAGAAAACTTGGTGTCAAAATCCTGAGCTCTGGAAGGCTTACAGGCAGCAAAGCTTTGCCTTACTTGAAGCACCTTGTGAACACCACGAGAGGAAATAAGCAAATAAACATATCACAGATTAGTCCAGGAAATTAAGTTTTCTGTGATGTGCTTGTCATGCTTGTTCTTTTCCAACCAAACACCAGATATGAGGAGACTTGCCATTTGTAATTTTGGTGAAGTCATTTTCACTAACGCAAGTCTCCCTTCTGGCGGCCACATCCTTGCACATCCAAGGTTCAGCGTAATACTGCTAACATTCACTTTGCCAGTACATGGGAAGTTACTGTAAGCCTCACTGCAAGCATTATATTCCAATGTTGCAGTGAGGATATTTATATTTAACCACCGCTGAAATTTCTACATCATTTCAGTATTTAGGTACTATATTTGTTACCCTTTCATATACATTTCTTGCCACTAATGCCTTGCTAACATTGCTTGCTGGAGCCCTTACTAACACTAACACAACAGAGCCTGTGCCCTCTCATGCCAGGCACTCACCCATCCTGCCTCAGAGGTCATCTAAAGACCCAAACTTTGCCAGTGGTTATCGCCATCACTACTCGGTCGGTGATGTGTTTGATCCTGGAGTTACGGTGTTCCTTCAGGTTCGCTCCCCAGTACGGTTCTGATTTTTGAGCAAATAATCACAATAGTTCATCTTTTTCAGTAGTATTTGACAATTCTCATTCATGTAAATAATACAGGAGAAACCTTTTGTATGATATGTATAAAAATGTACATACATCTTATTTGAAAGCACATAAAACTGTGTATAAAACATCAACACTATAATATATTGAGTATTTCATCAAAGTAGCACTGCACTGGACGCTGAGGCTCCAAGTCACCTCAGGATTGTCTGCTTCAAGTTCACAGAGCGTACCAACAGTTTGTGCAGATTAATGTTTTTGTTTGGACCATCAACGCTGTAGGGTTGCTTATGGAAGTAAACCATTCACTCCAGTATGAAGTGTAGTTCAGACTATCACACACACACGAGCCCACCGCCACACCCTTCAGGAGAGGGGCGGAGATTCTGCCTCTCGTTGGTCCCACTGGTCATCTTGGCAGACGGTGTTGAGGGGTTTGATCTCCTCAATATTGCAGGCGTGTCCACCAGGATGTCTGTAGATTGGATGCTTCTCCTCACAACTGTTTCTTAAGTTTATTTCGTTGACGTGGGCGTCTTTTGTGAGCGGGGGGTGGCAGCACATGGCCGTGTGGGTGAGGGCCGCTGAGCTGCCACTTGAGTAGAGGGCAGCCTTCAGGTAGTGTTCCCCAAGCACCTGCTGAAAAGAACACTTGTCAGTCAATGTAGCACTGTGCACATGCATGATTATTTTGTACCACTTTACTAATCATAATGGATAACAGTTTTGCTGGTTAGAGTAGCAATGCCTTTTCTCTGTCTCCTCTGATAGGTGACTTTCCAAGCTGAATATTTTTAGGAAGCAGCCCTGTATGCAGTCCTTCATTATTTTGTACCATTTTACTAATCATAGTGGATAACATTTTTACTGGTTAGAGTAGCAATGCTTTTTCTCTATCTTCTCTGATAGGTGACTTTCCAAGCTGAATAGTTGTAGAGAGCAGCCCTGTATGCAGTCCCTTGGGGTGATGGAGATGGAAATGCACCTCATTTGCTTCACTAAAGGGCTGTGAGGCAAAGTACTACAATATACGAGGTTTTTCATTTCCATCTTCCTCAAGGCGCGGGACCGGACTCTACCTGACAAACCAAGCAGTCTGTCCCTCTAACACATGACTTGCTTAGAATTTGCCTTATCAATTTGTTTTCCATTTGTCTCTAATGTACCCAAGTGTTCTTATATTCAAACCAGGCTGAACTTCTAATACATTTCCTTCTCTTTCAGGTGGAATTGAATGCTATTGGAACTACTAATGCCAGGACGTTGAAGACTATACTAGTGTTTCAACCATTAACTCTGGAAGAAATTGAAGACAGAAAAAACTATATCACAACAATATGGAACAGAAGAAAAAAGAAAACTGAACAAAACTAAAAGACACAACGCCAACCAACAATCAAGAATAAGTCATAAATGGGAGCCATTACAAAGGCAATCCCACGCCTACTACTGGACAGGACTGGAAGACCCATACTGGCATTACAAACTACACTTATTGCCTTTCCAGTTCAAGACAACCACACTGCACCTCATTCCCATCCTCTCTCTACTGTGACAAGGGCCTAATAGGATTGGATATGCCTCAAGCAGCAGCCCAGAGGAAAGTGCAGGAGAACTTTAAGAGGGCAGGATGACTACTCTTAGGACACCCCTCCTCCCAAAATTGACCTCTCTTTCAGCCATTCCTCTGTACTCTTTTTAGGAGCAGTGAGGAGCGGGCTTTTTTTTCATTATGGTTTTATTTTATTTTTTATTCCATTGAACTGTCTCCCTTGCCCAGCTTCAAGGGTTGATGGAAGGCAGTTTCCATCAAGAGAGGAACAACTTATGGGCCCGATTACACATTGAAGGCATGGTGACAGGTGCTCCTCATCTTGTCAGCAAACACATTTATTAGTCATGTAACTCCTGCATCTTGTGTGTTAAGTGACTTTGTACTACATTAGGTGTAGATATGACTATCCCTACATCATTTCCATGCCTTGAGTAGTTGCATGGCTGGAGTTTCATTTGCTTGAATAATTTGTGTTGGCTGGAACAGACGAGCAACTGTAACCACACCTTTATGTAGCTACAAGCATATTCAGACCTTAAGTTGTTTACTCTTATGTCATTTTCCTCCTGTTAACTCCTGAAGCTGGGTTAGGGCAGGTGGTTAAGGGACAGGAGTAACCATCCAGCCCTCTAAAGTGCTCCTGGATTGGAACCTTTTTTATTGTTCTGGTAGATTTTATTTGAAGAGGGTTTGATCTCCCTCTTTTGTCCATATTGGAAAGAATGGATTATTATTGCCTAGGGGAGCTATCTGTTATATTTTAGAGGCAAAGCAAGACATCAATCAATACCTGTCCCTAAATCCAATGGTCCTGTTTTATATTAATTACATGCAGGAAGAAGTGAGGATATTAAGAATTACCTGTGCCATCCTTTGTCTTTTACTCTCCTTGGCGAGCATCTTACTGGCCAGCAAGACCAGCACTATCAGTATGAAGCCCCCGGCGATGGGCACTGCGATTGTTGCTGCTCGGAACCACAGCGTCTCCAGCTCAGAGTCTTGTCTTTTCCGGTCTGCAAGCAAGAGAAAAATTAGGAGCTAGTCACACAAGAATCTTCATAAATAAAAGCTACACAATGAGGCGTATCTATCATGAACCTTTAGCAGAAGTATTGACCATGAGAAAAATTAGGAGCTAGTCATGCAAGAATCGTCATATACACCGTTGCCAGATTATCGTACTCAGAACATCGTATTTACCAGTTTCTGACCGATGACTATTGCAAAAAACACCAACAACTAACCATTTTAATGATAACTATAAATGAATCTACTTATCGGGGTGGATGAGTCAGTTTTTGGGTCGGAAATCAGCAAATATAAGAGCCTGATTACGACAGTCTGGCAACGCTGGTCATATATAAAAGCTCCTACACAATGAGGCGTACCTTTCATGAACCTTTAGCAGAAGTATTGAGCATTCTACTAATACAGCTCACCTACAAACTTATTCATTGCTAGCCCTTTCAAGATCCAATACCCCTTCCTCATTGATACATTCCACTACATCCTTTGAAGAGTTAAGTCCCTGCTGCAACACCCAGAAGCACTCCTGTATCCCTGAGCTGTCCCTTCTTCCCTTCCCTTCCTTCCCTTTCCTTCCCAACCCATCTCTTTCCTTTCCTCCCCATTTCTTCCCTTCAGTCAACAAACTCTGATCCTTGGAGAACACATACCCATTAATTCTCTATAACCCACAGTATTAAACACTATTCAACCAGATAACAGAAACAGAACCTCCCCCCCTCTCTCTCTCCACTAGGGCAGAAAGTCTCAATGGTCAAATATTCTCATCCAATGCTCTTTTAGATATAAGGATTGACCACCTAAGGATCTGTGTAGGGTCTGAATATCTATGTAAATCTACCATCCCATTTAAGTAAGGTGCAGTGAATCACCCAATAAGGAACTATACAACATGTCCTTAAGTGCTGTCAATAGATGATGCTTCTGCACAAACGAGAACTGACTGACTAGGGGAATTGCATGGGAGGTTAGGGAGGAAGGAGGAAGAGGAGGAGGGGGAACAAGTTGGAGGAAGAGGAATGAGGAGGAGGAAGATGAAGAAGGAAAGAAGAGGAACAAAGGGAAGTAAGAGGAATGAGGAGGAGGAAGATGAAGAAGGAAAGAAGAGGAACAAAGGGAAGTAAGAGGAACGAGGAGGAGGAGGAACAAAGGGGAGGAAGAAGAAGAGGAGGAGGAACAAGGAGGGCTGGTGTGTGTGTGTGTGTGTGTGTAGTCTGTCTGAAGAGCAATCACAGAATATGGTAGTAGTGTGAGTTACTTGAATATTTAGGTACATGAGGGGGGGGGGGGGGCGGAGGGAAGAGGGCAAAAGCTGGAGGATGGGGGGGTGCATGAATCCTGGCTGGCAAGAAGGGGGGGAGGGAGCTGTGACAAGTTGAGGAGTTCCCGTGATCGATGCAGCCTTTCTTAACGCTCCAGAACACCAACTCAGCTTACCTGCATGCCCGTCGCTCTCCACCTGGATGTACACGTCGAGGTCCCCGTAGTTGCACATGTCATAACGGCAGCAGGAGAGGGCGGGGTCAGGCTGAGGCGGCACCGGGGTCGTGGGAGCGGAGGTGATCCCGAGGGCTCCCTGAAGCGGCCTGACCCCCGCCTTCTTCACGCACTCCGCCTGCCTCTCCCTGGAAACGGTATAGGTAGAAGTTACACACCTAACCATATGCCAGGTTATAGATAGGTGGCATAAACACACATATAAAGATAGTGGAAGTTGCTATTGGGGTTTCCATTTACTGTTTCGTGAAGCTATAGCGATTCTGTTCTAATTCCCTAAGCAAGAGTTAACCAGGATCTTCATTCTTTCATCTTACGGTCAGATGCTACCAACTACTACCACTACTACTACTACTACTACCACTACTACTACTACAACTATAGCAACTAAAACTAACACTAGGACGACCAGACTCTACCTATTACTACTACTACTACTACTACTACGACGACGACGACGATTAGATATAGCTTTCCAAGTCCCAATACCTACAATTCCCTTTTCCTCAGCTAACTTAACCCATTTAGCCTCAATATCCTCACTTTCCCTTACGTTTCAGTAGCTCTTAACCCATTACAAGTACTGCTAACATAACTACTAACCGTGGAAGTAGCTCGACGCAGCCGTTCATGGGAGCCCAGCGGTGGTGCAGTTTGTGGGTGCCGGAGTAGGCGTGCGTGGGCGCTGGCGTGTTGTTGGTGAAGCAGGCCCCGAGGAGACTCTTGCACATGTAGCCGAGAGTGACGCAGCGTGGGAGGTTACAGTAGCAGCGAACCTCGGCGCCTGAAACATAAGAACATAAGAACATTGGGAGACTGCAAGAGGCCGAATTGAGACTTGTATGGTGCTAGATATAGACACAAAGATTGATAGATAGATAGATAGGGATACACGTAGATAAAGTAGACAGATAAACGGATAGAAAGATAGATATAGATGCTTTAATAACTACACAGAGATAGATAGATAGATAAATGAATTACTGACCACACACACACACACACACACACACACACACACACGGCCTCCCCCCCTTCCTCCCCCGCCCATCACCACTTCTAGTCCAATCATTTCGACTTGTAAAAGAGAAAATAAATAAAATAAAATAAAAACGAAGTCACTCACAACGTTTGACTTTTATGATGGAGTGTGCAATGTTGACGTTTATGCCTTTTTAAACACACACACACACACACACACACACACACACACACACACACACTTACACCTTCCTTCTCTACTACTACTACTACTACGACTACTACTACATTTTTGCATCACACTTCTCTAAATAGTCGGTGACCCACAAACTAGCACCTCCTCCCCTTCTCCCCTTTGACGTAACTTGGGGAGGGAAGGGGAGAAGGGTAGGGCGTGGGGGTGCAAGGGAAGGGAGGAGGAGGAGGAGAAATGTAGTAAATGAAGTACTCCGTCTCTCTCTCTCTCTCTCAGTGTGCAGAAGCCAAATTCTCGTGTATTAAATTCATAAGCCACATATCTCTTTGCTGAGTGTGTGTGTGTGTGTGTGTGTGTGTGTGTGTTCATGTATTACTTGTTAACTGAACTCCGCAGCCAAGGTCACAAACACCCTTGAACGGCCGCAGGAAACTTCTCCCGCCCTAAGACTCGTAGCAGGGGAGGAACATCACCAAATTTATCGAGAACAGACCCTCAGAGCATGTCGCCCCCCTTCCCTCCTCCATCCTGCGTCTGTGTTTACGACCGGGGCTACTATTGTTATCATTACCCCGCTATGGGACTCGAACACAGGAGAGTCGTGACCCAGGTGGCCTGCACCGCCGGGCCATGTATTTGTTGGGGCCGTAAGGTGATGTGATCCAAAAATTTCAAACTGTCCTGGGTGGAGCAAGAGTGGGACGCGTGGTCGTCGGGAGGAAGAGTGCGAGGGAAAGCAGTACGTAGCGGTGCATATGGTGTCGGTTCAGGGTCGCCCCTTGTCCTTTCCCTTCCCTTCCCGCCCTCCCCTCTGCGTACTTCAGTTGATCACCGCCCGGCAGGACCCCCGACCACTGCCGAGCCCCCGAGGCCGTGACCCGCGGCCGCCTCTCCCCCAGCCCTGCCCCGGGCTGGCCAGGCGTGGGCCGCTGGGAGCCGCCGTCCAAAATAACTGTTGGTAAGGCGAGCCCCTGCCTCGCCTGGCCTAGAGGCAGGTCTAGGCGCCTCGCCTGGCAACATGGCCGCCTAGTTTGATGCAGGGTTTGATGGACGGCGACAAGCGTGAGCGGCGCGGAGGCCAAATGGAGTGTCGCACACTTGATAAAGACGAACAGGTAAAAAAAGGGCCTGACTTGCAGTCCCGCTCCCTGCCAAGCCGCCGCCAACAAGCGGAAGGTAAACGCCGACACCAGCGAGAGCAGAGAAAAACTTTTCCTGCAGCCTTGGAGGGAAAATTGAGAGGCGGGTGACACATGTTGGTTAGACGTGGTGGGTGAGGCGTGACGCCTGGCGCCACGGTGCCGGCGGGGGAGGGAGCGGCGCCGCCCCCCCCCCACCCCGACCCGCCTGACTGGGGGGCCACACCTGCTGCCTCACTCACGCCGCCGCCGCCCCTTCCTCCCCCACAGGCAGCGGCGGCGGCTTTGGCGTATCCACTTACACGGCCTGCATGCCGCGGGGACCAGGCTAGGCGAGGGAGCGACGCGACGGACACACACACACACACTGGTCCCGTGATGACCTGTTTAAGCCGCAACACAGCCTCGGCCTCAACACTGTTTTGAATTACCAGGGAAAGACAACCATGAAACTAAAGCGTGGGATACACACACACACACACACACACAGCCATCACTTTACACTTTGAAACGGGTCGGCAGGAAACAAAGACGAGAAGCAGTAGCAGCAGCAAGCCAGCAACAGTAACAATAGTAGTAGTAGTAGTAGTAGTAGTAATAGTAGTAGTAATGGTAGTAGTAGTAGTAGTAGTAGTAGTAGTAGTAGAAGTCGATAGTACGTAGCTGGCTGGTTGGTTTCACATCTCACACCCTTTCCTATGCAGTGCCTCACCCCCCACACCGCCAGTCACGGGAAATACCTCACCCACTGGCACACACTCGCCCGCCTCTCCATCACCAGCAACACACACACACACACAGACACAGACGGGAGGGAGTATTAGAAGCATCACATCCAACACTCTCTCTCTCTCTCTCTCTCTCTCTCTCTCTCTCTCTCTCAGTATTACACGCACTTCCTGGGAATAACAATGACCCAATTAAAGCTATTTTTAACGAGGGGGATTCTCTCTCTCTCTCTCTCTCTCAACTGGTCCGTTCCCTCAACGCAAGTCTAAACCATAATGGACCCCTCTCTCTTTCTCTCTCTCTCAACTGGTCCGTTCCATCAATGCAAGTCTAAACCATAATGGACCTCTCTCTAGCTCCTATTTTCCCTTCCCTTCCCTTATCTTACCTTACCCAGCCTTCCTTCCTTTCCTTCTTCTCCTTTCTCAGTAAATCTTCCTTCCTTTCCTTCCTTCCCCATCCTCTCCTTCCTTCCTTTAACCATCAATCCTTCCTTTCCTATACCTCTTCTTTCTTCCTTCCTTCCCCATCCTCTCCTCCTTCCTTCTTCCTTCCCTTACCCATCAATCCATCCTTTCCTATACCTCTTCTTCCTTCCTTCCCCATCCTCTCCTCCTTCCTTCTTCCTTCCCTTACCCATCTATCCATCCTTTCCTATACCTCTCCTTCCTTCCTTCTCTACGTCTCCTCTCCTACCCCATCGAACCCTCTCTCACTCTCTCTCTCCCAACCAGACAGAACACACACACACACACACACACATCGTAACCCCAATCTCCCTGTCACCACTCCTCCCTCTCCTCCACCCTCCTGATCAACTTACCTATTCACCTACCCACCTACCCTACCTACTGACGCCCAGCCAGTCCCACCCCGAGCCTGGCGACGGGTGTGCTACAGAGAGGAGTCGCTGACCTACACGCGGGCGGTCGCAACCCAAGCTTAACCTAACCCGACCAAGCGAAGTCAAGGCAAGCTAACCGACGTCAAGTCAACCCAGCGAGATGAAAGCATCGAAAGGCAGGCTACAGATATTCTAAAGGAAACATGGAAAGGCAGGCCACAGATAGTCTACAGGAAACATGGAAAGGCAGGCCACAGATAGTCTACAGGAAACATGGAAAGCCAGGCCACAGATAGTCTACAGGAAACATGGAAAGGCAGGCCACATATAGTCTACAGGAAACATGGAAAGGCAGGCCACAGATAGTCGAGAGAAGGGAGAAAGAAGAGGATGGTGGTATTATTATTAGTAGATGATGATGATGAAGATGAAATAGAAGAACAAGAAGATAGATAATTAAAAGTAGATAGAAAAAGAAGAAGAAAAAGAAGATAATGAGGACGAAGAAAAAAGAAAAAGAAAACAAGAACAAGAAGAGCAAGAATAGATAAAGAGAGAGAGAGAGAGAGAGAGAGAGAGAGAGAGAGAGAGAGAGAGAGAGAGAGAGAGAGAGAGAGAGAGACACGAAAAACTTTGAACCTTTATCACGACCCGGAAAGGTCAAACAGAGAGAGAGAGAGAGAGAGAGAGAGAGAGAGAGAGAGAGAGAGAGAGAGAGGAAGTCGTGGCGCCTGGAAACCGACGACGACACGCACAAACGAACACACGAGCCAAAGACTACCCCTGACCAGTTTTCTTCCTCTACATAACACCTCCTCCTCCTCCTCCTCCATTATCTGTCGCCATGCAGCTCTTGTGGGTGGGTGGGTGGGGGGGAGGGGGTTATTGGTCGTGGTAGTAGTACTAGTAGTAGTAATAGTAGTAGGTAGTGGTGGTGGTAGTAGCAGTAGTAGTGGTAGTGGTGGTAGTAGTAGTAGTAGTGGTAGTAGTGGTGGTGGTGGTGGTAGTAGTAGTAGTAGTAGTAGTAGTAGTAGTATGTATGTATAAGGTAAATGGTTGTAGGATGAGGTAGTATAGGTTCTGATTCTCTCTCTCTCTCTCTCTCTCTCTCTCTCTCTCTCTCTCTCTCTCTCTTCTACTGTCTTTTCTAAGCGAGATATGCAGCCTGTACTCCTCTCTCTCTCTCTCTCTCTCTCTCTCTCTCTCTGATGCTGGGGAGAGACACACAATGGGAGGACTGAGGTGTGGAGAAAGAGGTGAATGGAGGAGGAGGAGGAGGAGGAGGAGAGGCGACGGCGGTGAAGATTTACGAAGGTGTAGGACGTGGAGAGAGAGAGAAAGAGGAGGAGGAGGAGGAGGAGGAGGAGATGGAATACGTAAAGAGAGAAAAAAAATAATAAAAAAGAAAGTTCATGAGTAAGTACTGTGTGTGTGTGTGTGTGTGTGTGTGTGTGTGTGTGTGTGTGTGTGTGTGTGTGTGTTATGGCATCGCAGAAGACACGACGTCATGACACTCTAGGAGGAGGAGGAGGAGGAGGAGGAGGAGGAGGAGGAGGAGATGTCTGTCAATTTGTACTAACCACTCTACATAAAAGAGAGAGAGAGAGAGAGAGAGAGAGAGAGAGAGAGAGAGAGAGAGAGAGAGAGAGAGAGAACGAAAGGAAGAAAGAAAAAAGAGAAAATTAAGAGAGAAAGAAAGAAGGAAAGAAAAGAAAGAAAAAAGAAAGATAGAAGGAAAGAAAAGAAAAGAAAAAAAAGAAAGAAAGGAACCAATAAACAAAGAAAAGGAAGGAAACAACAACAACAACAACCAACGATTTCCAAACTAACTAACTAAACAAGAAGAAAAAGAAGAGGAAGAAGAAGAGGAAGAGGAGGGAGAGGTAACGGAGACAGGAGGGCGAAGGTGCGGCGCCGAGCTGGTTTGGGGGTTGACCGCTGACCACTGAGTGACTGCCCCGGCCTGTCCATGGTCTGGCCGGACGAGTGGTTGAGTGGGTGACCTGGGTGAGTGAGTGTCGTGGGGTGAGTGAAAGGGATGTTGGGTGGATGTGAGTGAGTGTGGGTGAGTGAAATGAAAGTTGAGTGTATGAGTGAGTGGGTGAGTGAGCGTGGGTGAGTGAAAGGAAAGTTGGGTGTATGAGCGAGTGAATGAGTGAGTGAGTGAGTGAGAGAGTGAGTGAGTGAAATGAAAGTTGAGTGAGTGTGTGTGAGTGAGTGAGTGAGTGAGCGTGGGTGAGTGAAAGGAAAGTTGGGTGTATGAGCGAGTGAGTGAGTGAGAGTGAGTGAGTGTGAGAGTGAGTGAAATGAAAGTTGAGTGAGTGTGAGTGAGTGAGTCGTGGGTGAGGTGCAGGTGACGGCCAGACCCTAGACCAGACGAGTCAGTTCACAAGGTTCAAGGTAATGCAGTCTGTCTGGTCTCGTCCACGTGTGTGTGTGTGTGTGTGTAGGGACCCTCAGTACTGTCACATCGGACCTACGCATATTAGACTCCATAGAAAGTATGTAACCTAAGGGCGTTCACTATACCAACATGTAACCTTGAACCTGCGATACATAACTAAGTAAAGCTAAACTAACAACGGAAACAAGAGTACTGTCACATCGGACCTACGCATATTAGACTCCAAAGAAAGTATGTAACCTAAGGGCGTTCACTATACCAACATGTAACCTTGAACCTGCGATATACAACTAAATAAAGCTAAACTAACAACGGAAACAAGAGTACTGTCACATCGGACCTACGCATATTAGACTCCAAAGAAAGTATGTAACCTAAGGGCGTTCACTATACCAACATGTAACCTTGAACCTGCGATATGCAACTAAATAAAGCTAAACTAACAACGGAAACAAGACCCAACAAACAAAACAACGTCGGTAACCACAAAAACGTAATACTGAAGCAAATACAAACAAGGATAGGACCAAAAACACACATATACTTAAGTGCCCGGTTCAAATGACTCAAACCACACAATTACCTCGTCACCAGCAGCGCCAGAAAAGCTCTATTACACGCACCGCAATATAGGGTTGGTTTTCTCAGACGCATTCGCTTCTAACATCGTCTATTTCCACAGGCCAAAAAAAGGAGCTCAGTTGGGTTTTAATAAGTGATTTTTTAGGTTCAAGGTACAGAAGAAGGGTCGAACTACCATCAGGATCATAAAACTACATCTGGAAAGGCCCACAACTCCACCGAAAGCCTTGTCATATATCTAAATGCCAAGAAGGAGCTCAGTTGGTTTCTAATGTTTTTTTTTTAGGTTCAAGGTACAGAAGAAGGGTTGAGCTACCACTAGGGTCATAAAACTACCCCCGGAAACGCTCAAAACTCCTACGAAAGTCTTGTCATATATCTAAATGCCAAAAAGGAGCTCATTTGGGTTCTAATATGTGTTTTTTTTAGGTTTACGGTACTCTTTTTTTTTTTGTACTCCTTGTTGCCCTTGAGCCGTATCCTTTGATGTAAAAAACAAAGGGGGAAAACTATCAACAGGCTCATAAAACTACCCCTGGAAATGCTCAAAACTCCTACGAAGGCCTTGTCAAATAGGTGTGCAATTGTGTTCTAATGTGTGTGTTTTTAGGTTCAAGGTGCAGAAGAAGGGTCAAACTACCACCAGGCTCATAAAACTACCCCTGGAAATGCTCAAAACTCCTACGAAGGCCTTGTCAAATAGGTGTGCAATCATGTTTTAATGTGTTTTTAGGTTCAAGGTGCAGAAGAAGAGTCAAACTACCACCAGGGTCATAAAACTACCCCTGGAAACGCTCAACACTCCTACGAAAGCCTTGTCAAATAGGAGTGCAATCATGTTTTAATGTGTGTTGTTAGGTTCATGGTAGGCCCAAAATTCCTACGAAAGCCTTGTCAAATAGGTGTGCAATCGTGTTTTAGTGAGTGTTTTTAGGTTCAAGGTGCAGAAGAAGGGTCAGACTACCACCAGGGTCATAAAACTACCCCTGGAAACGCTCAACACTCCTACGAAAGCCTTGTCAAATAGATGAGCTTGGGAGAAGAAATGTTTAAGAAAAATATAACACTAAAAGCCCCCAATCAACATCACCACCACCACTACCACCATCACCATCAACACCAACCTGACAACAAGCCACAAGAACTCCCAAGGACGATCTTATTGACATGTATGGCAGCAAAACGGTCCCTCAGAAACCACTGGATGCAAATAAGGCGTTGGCTGATTCTGATCCTGATCCTGTCCAACCTCGAGCATCACGGGTTAGAGAGAGAGAGGGAGAGGGGAGAGAGGAGAGGAAGAGGGAGGGACAGTAGCTAAGGGAGAGGGGAGAGGGAGGGACAAAGTGGCGGTTCCAGCTATGGCATGCAGCAGCTTCCAGCCTTGGGCGAGAGCTGGCTGCCCGGCTGGTCCCTGGCGCCGATCAAGGTATGCTGGAATTCCTGCCTCTCTTCCCCCTTCCTTGCTTGCCTCCTCACTTCCTTCCTTGCTTGCCGTGGCCTCTCCTGCCCTTCTGACTGCATTGTTTGGGGGTCCTCACAAGCTGGCAATATCTATAAACACTTCAGCGGCCAAGAACATCCATTTGACAAGGCTTTCATAGGATTTCTGGGTACTTTCTTTGCTCGCTTGCTGTGGCCTCTCCTGCCCTTTCTATCTATCTATCTATTTTTTTTTTTACAACAGAGGAGTCGGCTCAAGGGTAACAAAAAGAGTGTAGAAAAAAAAGCCCGCTACTCGCCGCTCCCACAACAGAAGATGGTATAGAGAAGCCAAAAGAGAGGTCAATTTCAGGTGTCAATGTCCACGGTATCTAATGTGTTTATAATTTTTAAGGGCTGGAAATGCTAATAACTTCTAACGTCGTATATCTTTAAATCATTCGTATTGGTAACATGTATTGCTGACTTGTAAGGTATGATCAGAAAACTCATCTATGTAGGCCTATCTATGTCTAACTATCTTCTATCAATTCTAACTATGTAGGTCTAATCATATATGTCTATCTATCTATCTACGTATTCTAACTATGTCTATATTGTAACGTATGGTCATAAAACTAATCTATCAATGTCTATGTATATTTAACTATCTATCTATGTATGCAAGTGAGAGAGAGAGAGAGAGAGAGGGAGAGGGCAAGGCTCCAGCACCCAAGAAATCTAGTATAAGCTCCTAACTCTCCCGTGGCACTCTTCACGCCCACGCCTGACACTTCCCAGGGCCGAGTGCCAAGCGAGTGATGCGCGGAGAGTGAGCACCAGTATCAGTTTTGGGGGTCTTCCTCGCCCACGTGACACTTCTAACCCGTGGAAATGCTCTGTGTTATGGTCTAATCTACGTTCTGTCACCCTGTTCTACTCTGACCATCTTCCTCGCCCTGTTAAGTTAGTTAGTACAAGTATGACAGTTTTTTGGGGTTCCTCGTCCACTTGACACTTCTAACCCGTGGAAATGCTCTGTGTTATGGTCTAATCTATGTTCTATCATCCTGTTCTACTCTGACCCTCTTCCTCACCCTGTTTATAAGTTTGTCAGTACAAGTATCACAGTTTTTTTGGGGTTCTTCGTAAATTTGACACATCTAACCCACGGAAACAATCTCTGTTATGGTCTAATCTATGTTCTGTCATCTTGTTCTACTCTGACCCTCTTCCTCACCCTGTTTATAAGTTTGTCAGTACAAGTATCACAGTTTTTTGGGGGTTCCTCGTAAATTTGACACATCTAACCCACGGACATAATCTCTGTTATGGTCTAACCTACGTTCTGTCACCCTGTTCTACTATGACCCTCTTCCTCACCCCGTTTAAGTTTGTCAGTACATCACAGTTTTTTTGGGGTTCCTCGTCCATTTGACACTTCTAACTTTCATCCCTCATAGACACTTACACACAGCATCCCACATCTTTTCCTTACACATAAACACACACACACACACACACACACATACCTCACAGACACACAGCAAACACAGCATCCCACATCTCTCATCCACACACACACACACACACACACACACACACACACAGCAAACACAGCATCCCACATCTCCCCACACACACACACTCACTCACAGTCCCCCCAAACAAACACACAACCTTCCATATCATCCTCACACACACACAAACACACTCACATCCCTAGAGACTCAACACAGCATCCCACATGTCCCCCCCCCCTCCCCCCCCCCCACACACACACACATACAGCATCTCTCATCCCTCACCTTCCATCTCAAGCGTGGCATCCCCAACCCGTAGACTTTTGACAGGCTCCGAGGACGAGGTTGACGAAGACGACGACGGTGACGACGAAGAGGAGGAGCTGTCACCCACTAGACTCTCCGTTAAGTTGAAGTTCTTGTGGACGAATTCCGCCTTAACAACCATCAAATCCATGACCACTTGGCTAATCACCGCCGCCAGTAACATATACACCATTGTCCTACGAAAAACCTCCCGGGCCGAGTGTTCCATTATGATGCCGAGGTCTCACGAAGCAGGAAGAACCGAGAACCACAAGGGATCCATTTCTGACCCTCCACAGAGCACCGCGTTGCGCTCCTCTCTCTCTCACTGTTGCACTCACACTGACTGACCTCGCCTGGTGCTCGTCTAATTATAAGCTCCCCCGTGCGATGTTGCCATATCACCATCCCCACCACACCGGGTTCTAACGCTTAACAATCGCCAAAGGACACCAGGAATTGATGATTTTAACAATAACTATAAATAAATCTAGTTATTGAGGCCCGGGAGGTAGTTTTTGGGGTGGAAATTGGGTAATATAAGCGGCTGAGTAGGGCAATCTGGCACCGTTGCTCCTGTGGTCGGCCAGCGATAAGAGTTCCTGGGTTTTGATTGGCTGGGAGTGGTTGGAGGTGGGTTCCTATTGGCCAGATGCTGTGTGTCGCCGGGGTGTCAGCCAACGGTGCCAGATTGTTGTACTCAGTCTCATATTTCCCAATTTTCACCCCCAAAACTGTCCCCTGCACCCCAATAACTATACTTGTTCATAGTTATCG
>NC_066525.1:1650000-1662500 GCF_024679095.1 Eriocheir sinensis
CTGCTGCTGCTGCTGATGATGATGATGGCGTTCTTGTTCTTTTTTTTTTGTTTCTTGTTCATCCCATTCCTCCTCCTCCTCCTCCTCCTCCTCTTCTTCCCATTCTTCTCTCTATCATTATCACGACGCCGACGCCATGACTGTCAGACTTGCGCCCTCCTCTCCCCCCTCCTACCCCTCCTCCTTCCTCCCCCCCTTCTGTCGCGGCTCCAAGCAACAAGGCGCCGTTGATTGCTTTGTCTTCCTTGTCTCTCTCTCTGGCCCTTGTCTTTCTTATCTCCGTGTTGTTGTTGTTTTCTCTTTATTTTTTTTCATTATTATTATTATCATTATTGTTGTTGTTGTTATTAGGGTGGTCGTTATGGGTGGGGGTGAAAGGGGTGCTCTGTGTGTGTGTGTGTGTGTGTGTGTGTGTGTGTGTGTTGCGGTGGGTACTGAATGTGGGTGGGTGGGTGGGTGAGGGAGGGGGGAGGAGGGGAGAGGGGAGGGGAGGGGGTTACTTCAAGCATGAGACTACACGAAAACCTTTCCCACACGAACAGGAGGAGGAGGAAGAGGAGGAGGAGGAGGAGGCGGTAGAGACGAGAGATGGGAAATAATGATGGAGGAGGAGGAGGAAGAGGAGAAGGAGGAGGTAGAGATGAAAGATAGGAATGGAGGAAATGGTAGAAGATGAGGAAGCGAATATGGAGGAGGAGGAGGAGGAGGAGGAGGAGGAGGTAGACAGACCAGCTTGCAATATACCAAGTTTGGACAAAAGTGATCCAGGAGAGAGAGGAGGAGGAAACATGGAAACATGGACTAGCAGGCAGCAGAAAGCCTGTTGGCTCATTACTAGGCTGCCTGCGTTCAGTGATTTAATCAATCCGTTTGCCATAGGAGTGGCTTGCAGGGAAGGATTAAAGCACTTGTGTACCTACTCTTGGGAACGTTCAGTTCACTCCTGTTGCAGCAAAGTGGCGATCAATGCGTTTCTTGAAGGAGTTGATGGTCTCTGCGCTAACCACTTCTGCAGGAAGGCTGTTCCAGTGGCGAACAACTCTATTCGAGAAGTAACTCCTGCCGATGTCGGTATTGCATCGCTTTGCTTGAATTGTTTTTCCGTTGTTTCTTGTTCTCAGGTTAGTTTGTAGCGTGAAGAGTTTGGAGTGATCAACGTTGCTGAGCTTGTTCAGGTACTTAAAGACTTGTATCATGTCTCCCCGCAGTCGTCTCTTTTCCAACGTGAAGAGGTTGAGTCGCTCGAGTCGTTCTTCATAGGGTTTCGTCCTCAGTGATGGTATCATCTTCGTGGCGCGGCGCTGTACTCTCTCAAGTAATTCAATGTCTTTCCTGTAATTAGGAGACCAGAATTGCACGGCGTATTCCAGGTGGGGCCTTACCAGCGAATTATACAAGGATAACATAACTCCCGGCGTCTTGTATTCGAAGTTCCTCGATATGAACCCAAGCATTGTATTGGCTTTCTTACAGGCGGACTTGCAGTGTTTTGTTTGTTTCAAGTCACTGCTGATGGTGACCCCGAGGTCTCTTTCCTCTTGCACAACATGTAGTGGTTCGCCACCCATGTGGTATATGTGGTTGCTGTTTCTGGATCCGATATGCATTACTTTACATTTGGTAGTGTTGAAGGACATCTGCCATTTTTCTGACCACCGAGTGATCTGGAGGAGGAGGAGGAGGAAAAAGAGGAAGAAGAAGAAGAGGAGGAGGAGGTTAAAGTACACCAGAGTACGAGAGGAAGAGATGAAAGAGAAGGAAATAAAAAGAAGAAGAAAAAAAGATGACAGGCAAAGATGAAGAGAAGAAAATACAGAAGAAGAAGAAGAAGAAGAAGAAGGAGAAGAATGAATAGAGGAAGAGGAAAAAAAGGACAAATAAGAAAAAAACCAACAACAAAGAAGAAAAAAAATGATAATAGATATGAATGGAGAGAAGGAGAACACGGGACAAGAAAGAGAAACAGGAGAAGAACAGGAGAGAGATTGAGAATACAAAGAAGGAAGGAAAGAGAGAGGAAGAGAGAAGAGAGAAAACAAAGAATCAGAAGGAAGGAACAAAGAAAAGCTGAAGAGAAGAAGAAAAACAAGACAAAGAAAAGGAAACAAAAGGTATGGAAAGGGAAAGAGAGAGAGAGTGGGTAAGACAGAGACACAGAGAGGAAGGGAGAGAGAGGGAGAGGGCAGGGGAAGGGGGGGGCGGGTCGAGCCAGACGGGGCGGATGAGTGGCGCCAGGTAATAGCCGAGCCCCCGGCCACCTGTGATTGTCTCCCGCTCTCGTTACGACTCGCTTCACCTGCTGGCGGCGGTGGGGGCGGCGGTGGTAGTGGTGGTAGTGTTAGTAGTAGTAGTTGTAGTAGTAGTAGTAGTAGTAGTAGTAGTAGTAGTAATAGTTATAGTATTAGTATTAGTAGTGGTAGTGGTAGTAGTAGTAGTAGTAGTAGTAGTAGTAATAGTAGTAGTAGTAGTAGTAGTAAAAGAAGAAGAAAAGCATAACAAAAACAACAATAACAAAACAAAAAACAAAAAATAATATGCATGGCTCAATTATGTATGTATGTATGTATGTATGTAAGTGTCTGTCTGTGTGTGTGTCGGGCGGGTGGAATGATGGAATATTGATCTATGGAAGACCGGTTAGCAGCGGCAATGGTGGTGGTGGTGGTGGTGGTGATGCAAGCAGTGGAGGGGCGCATATAGCAAGCTTGGGGTGTATGGGGGTGAGGGAGGGTGGGGAGGGAGAGAGGGGGTAATACATGGAGTAGATAGGGTCGATAGATAGAGGGGCGTAGAGAGTAAGCTAAAGAGAGAAGGGAAGAAGGAGACAGAGAGAACGAAGAAGCAGAAGAAGGAAACAAAAACGAAAGATATGGAAAGAGAGAGAGTAAGAGAGGAGGGAAGGCGAGAGAAAGAACAGGTATAGAAAAGATATTAGGAGAACACAAGAGAACAGGCGGAGAACACGAGGGAAGAAATAGGAGAAGACAAGGAAAAAGAGGCAATACAGAGGAAGAGAGAAGGGAAGGGAAGTAATGTAAGCAGTGGAAGGAGAATTATACAGCGTGGGAGAGTCAGACTTCGTGGTGGTGAGTCTGGAGGGGTGACTACATCTTCCAATTTCTACTGCCATTAACCCCTTCTTCCTCTTCCTATCCCTTCCTTATCTTCTCATTACTTTCCTTCTTCTTCTTCCTCTGTAGTTTCTTTTTCTCTTCTCTATCTTTACCAGTCATCTTCTTTTTCTTCTTTTTCTTTGGTGTCCCTTAACCTCTTCCTCTTCTATAGCTTTCAATACGAACGGAATATACATGGTAGCAAAAGGGGTGTGTTTCGTGAAGGTGTATATGTAGGCGTGTTGCAGGAAGAGATTCATGGTTAATAGAGGGAGAGGATGCTTGAAATAACGGCTATAGACTGTGACGTGACTGTGGTGTGTCTCAGTTCATGGATTGAAACTCGGCTTGCTTCTTAACACGAACATAATATAGTGAAAAACTTGTCTTGCTTCTTAACACGAACAAAATATAGTGAGTGTATAGATCAGGAAGGGGTGACTATAGCATCATGTCTAAGCTCCTTACATCTTATTCTTAATCTTCCAATACGATACGGCAAATGAAACAGCTCGAGGGAAGAAATAAAGACCAAAAAACAGCAACAATAAGGGTGTCGCAAGGTAAGGTAAGGTAAGGAAGGTAAGGAAGGTTAGGTAAGGTAAAGTAAGGTAAGGTAAGGTAAGGTAAGGTTAGGAATATACGCTATAAATACGCGTTGCTTCGGTGCTCATCTCCGACGCTTTCTCCCTTTCAGTAGGTAAGGTAAGGTAAGGTAAGGTTAGGAATATACGCTATAAATACGCGTTGCTTCGGTGCTCATCTCTGACGCTTTCTCCCTTTCAGTGGTAGAGAACCCGACACGTGGCCAGCGTGACATCCATTTTTTTTTCTACAGTAGAGGAAACAGTTCAGGGGCCAAAAAAAGGAAACAATAATGAAAACAAAGCCCGCTACCACAGTTTACCTTCCCAAAGTGTCCCCCAGGTTTCCCCAGGTACCCAATTATCGCGAAAGGAAAAATGAGCATCTGGGTGGACCGCACGCTGACTGCCCTGCCCGGGATTCGAACCCAGGGTCACAGATTCGTAGTCAGGGGCGCTAACCACTCCACCATGGAAAAAATGCATTGCTCAACCGCCCAGCAACTGCTCCGCGTGGCGCCAGGTGTCTGCAGGTGAGCGGCGGGACCACGTGGAGGTAGGTGTGTGTGTGTGTGTGTGTGTCTGTGTCTGCGTCTGCGTCTGTGTGTGTGTGTGTGTGTGTGTGTGTGTGTGTGTGTGTGTGTGTGTGTGTCTGCGTCTGCGTCTGTGTGTGTGTGTGTGTGTGTGTGTGTGTGTGTGTGTGTGTGTGTGTGTGTGTGTATCACCTGCCGAGCCGTGCCTTCCTTACCTGGGCGGCGCTAGACTCACACGGGATGAGTTACCTTGAAAGCCCTCCAACTAAAACACGGTGACTCGGTTTGTTGCGTGCTTTCCGTTGCCTTGGAGACGAGACTTGGGTCGGTATTCTTAGACATTGCCGACTCTCACATCAGATATTTCCAAAGACGAGAAAAAGAGGTGAAATGCGGTCTAAGGAGTATAGTTTTGTGGGTTCATGGTACAGAAGTCTTGTCAAATTTCCACCACGGTCATAAAACTGCCTATGGAACGCTGTCAACACCCACATCAGTTATTGCTAAAGGCCAGAAAAGTGTTAAAATGCGTTCTCATGAGTGTGTTTTAGAGTTCACGGTATACAGAAGCCTTGTCAAACTCCCACCACGGTCAAAAAACTACCCCTGGAGTTCACGGTATACAGAAGACTTGTCAAACTCCCACCACGGTCAAAAAACTACCCCTGGAGAGCCCCACATCTACACCAGGGTCAAAAAACTATCTATGGAACGCTATCAATTCTCACATCCGTTATTGCTAAAGGCCAGAAAATGTGTTGTTCACGGTATACAGAAGCCTTGTCAAACTCCCACCACGGTCAAAAAACTACCCCTGGAGAGCCCCACAACTCCCACATCCGTTATTGCTAAAGGCCAAAAAAGTGTTAAAATGCGTTCTGATGAGTGCGTTTTAGAGTTCACGGTATACAGAAGCCTTGTCAAACTCCCACCACGGTCAAAAAACTACCCCTGGAGAGCCCCACAACTCCTATACCCGAAAGCCGTGTGTCAAATGCTAACAGAGAGAAAAAAATACTAACAGGTAAAGATGAAGAGAATAACACAGAGAGATGAATGGGCGTGGCAGGAGGGCGGGTGTGGTGGTGGTGGTGGTGGTGGGGGGGGGGGGTATGGGGGAACAACACCAGTAGCCACCGCAGAGTCGCCCGCCTCCAATTCACGAAGGAACCACACACACACACACACACACACACACACACACACACACACACACACACACACACACACACCATCATTTTAACCTCTCTCTAAATTACCACAATTATAGCCAAGGACATGCCAGCCACCCACCTACCCCGACCCCTCGCCATGCAGTCACCCCCCACCCACGCCCCCGCCACGCCACCCACGCCGCCCGCTGGTTGCTCTGACCCATATCTCTTCCTCGAGGACTGTGGGCGCTGCAACACGACGCCCAGTAGATGATAGGCGTGATGATGCTGGCGTTGATGACGATGGTGATGAAAGTGAGGTCTGTCTGCGTGTGTGTGTGTGTGTGTGTGTTTGTGTGAGAGGGGGGTTGTGCGCGCGTGTGTGTGTGTGTGTGGGTGTGTGGGGGGGTCAAGAGGAACACACACACACACACACACACATCCCAATCCTTCCTTTCTTCAGTGAATGTTTCAAAGGGACAGGAAGGAAAGAGGTACAGAGAAAGAACCAAACTACCACCAGGGTCATAAAACTACCCCTGGAAATGCTCAACACTCCTACGAAAGCCTTGTTATTTATTTCCAAAGACCAAAAGGAAGATCAATCGGGTTCTAAAGAGTGTGTTTTTTTGGTACCCCTGGAAATGCTCAAAACTCCTACGAAAACCTTGTTAGTTATTTCCACAGACCAAAAGAAAGATCAATCGGGTCCTGAAGAGTGTGTTATTTGGTTCGTGGTGCAGAGAAAGGATCAAACTACCACCAGGGTCATAAAACTACCCCTGGAAATGCTCAAAACTCCTACGAAAGCCTTGTCAAATGTAAGAGCTTGGGCGCCGATATGGTTAAGAATATGAATCAATGTACCAAAACAAACCGTGACCTCACCAAGGGAAGGGCGGCGGGGTGGTGGACGAGCCGCCGTGTGTGTGTGAGGGGCAAACATCACAACCCAACAGGAGAGGCTTCGTGCGTGCCTGCCTGCGTGTTGGAAGCTGAGAACTCTGCGATATTCAGTTGTTTATTCGGTGTCACGTTGCCCAGACCGAGATGAGGGGCTATTAGTGGTCGAGTCGAGGCACGCATGCATGTCTTTTGGGAATACTTGTAGCCCATTGAGAAGGTAGAGTAATAGCTGGTTGCGGCGGGACAGACTTTAGTACCAGACTCGTTAGTGGTGGTAGACGTTGATACAAGACTAATGAAGCGATACAGGAGAAAGGAAAGGAAAGATCAGTGTTGGTCTTTGGGAACTTGACGTATTATGGGAAGTCTTGCAGCAAGTTGAAAAGGCAGAGTATTAGCTGGTTGCGGCGGGACAGACTTTAGTACCAGACTCGTTAGTGGTGGTAGACGTTGATATAAGACTAATGAAGCGATACAGGAGAAAGGAAAGGAAAGATCAGTGTTGGTCTCTGGGAACTTGACGTGTTATGGGAAGTCTTGTAGCCCATTGAGAAGGCAGAGTATTAGCTGGTTGCGACGGGACAGACTTCAACAGTAGACTCAAAGACGTTGATACAAGACTAATGAAGCGATACAGGAGAAAGGAAAGGAAAGATCAGTGTTGGTCTTTGGGAACTTGACGTGTTGTGGGAAGTCTTGTAGCCAGTTCAGACAGACTTCATATTTAGACTCCTTCGTAATGGCAGCTGATACAAGACTGATGAAGCGATGCAGGGGAAAGGAAAGGAAGATTGAAGTGTCATGGGCAGTCTTGTAACCGTTCAGACAGACTAACGGTCACAGGGTAAAGGAGGAGGAGGAGGAGGAAGAGGAGGAGAAGGAGGAAGCGCACCGCAGGGGACCACCACCACCACCACCACCACTATCACCAAAACAACCATCACCACCACCACCACCACTACCACCATCGACACCAGCAGCAGCACCACCCCACGAGGACGCCGACCCCCCGCCAACCCCCCGCCGGCACGCACACACCCCAGGGGCTCGGCGGGGCGCGTTCCCAGGGGCGCCGAGTTTAAACAGGACTAATGTGTAAATAAACAACAGGGCATTCTATCCAGGCGCTGATGGGGGGGTGGGGTGGGGGAGGAGGAGGGGGGGGGGGATGGCGGCCGACGGGAGTAATTCTTTTCTTTCTTTTCTTCTTTCTTTTATTTCTTCTTCTCTTGCTCCTGGTTCTTCTTCTCTTCCTCTAGTTTCTGTTCCTCCTCCTCCTCCTCTTGTTTCTCTTCCTGCCTCTCTTCCTCCTCCTCAGACATTTTTTCTCTTCTTTCTCCTCCTCCTCTTCCTTCTTCTCTAGTTCCTGTTCCTCCTCTTTCTCTTCCTCTTGTTCCTCTTTCTTCTTCTTTCTTTTATTCCTCCTCCTCCTCTTCCTGTTCCTCCTCCTCCTCCTCTTGTTTTCGTTCCTGATTTTCCTTCTTTTATCCCTCCTTCTCCTCCTCCTCCTCTTGTTCGTATCCCTAATCAAACGTGGGCGCGTGGGTGGGTGAGCCCCGAACCGTTTAAGAATCTTGGCTTTGGGCGGCAACACCTCGGCCACGTGTTGCTGGGCCTGACGCTATATAACCACAGGCAGGCAGGAAGCACGGGTCACCGGTCCGCCTCGGGGGTCCACGGTTGCCTAGGACTCCGCCCGAACCCACCGCGAACCCAACCCGAACTACCCAAGGAACGGACTGACTGTGGGTGTGGGGACTAGGGATGGGGGTCGTTGAAGGGTTGAAGGGTCCGTCATGCACTGAGGCGATTGAAGAGCTTTGTGCTACACGGTGAATAGATCCCGTCGCTTGTGGTGTCTATCAGTGTTTGGCATCGGTTGGTTTTGGGTCGGCTTGCATCCCTTTCAAAACACGGGGAGATAAGAGGAAGCTGCGATTGGCTGTGGGGGCCGCGGGAACCTGTTCGTTAGGGGGGTGGGAGAGGGGTGGGGAGGGGTGTGAAGTGATGAAGAGAGAGAGAAGAGAATTGAAGAGAAGGGAAGGGAAGGGAAGGGAGAAGAAAGGAGGAAAGGGAGAGAGAAGAAGAGAGAGAGAGAGAGAGAGAGAGAGAGAGAGAGAGAGAGAGAGAGAGAGAGAGAGAGAGAGAGAGAGAATATTCGTCCATCAACAATATCATCACCGCCATCATCAGCGGCAGCAGCGAGGCGTGAAACCTGCGCCGCATAACCCTCCCCAGGGGCGCCGCTCCCCCCCCGAGGCCCACGCCCCACCCCCGCCCCGCCCCCCGTCCGTCACCACCCAAGGCCGCTCTGATATAAATAGACGGTCGCTATTTGTTTACCATCGAAGTTACTGCCTGCACCCCCTCCCCCCGTCCCCTGCCGCCCTCCACTCCCCTCCCTGGCTCACACCTGCACTCCCGCACCTCCACATGCACTCCCGCACCTCCACATGCACTCCCTCACCTCCCCGACCCTCGTCATCCCGCTACACCGCCGCATCGATATGGACGCGGGTCGGCGGGAGAGGAATGTTCATCTAATCAGCGGATCAGATCAAGATTCAGGCGGGCGAGTCGCGTCTGTCTGTTTATCTGGCCACATGATCGCGGCGCAGCAGCTGGCTCGCCGGGAACACCGTTTTACTGCGGGTGGGTGCAGGCGAGCCGTGCCGGGGAGGCTGCGGCCGCTGGATGCCCTGCCATTACCGCCGACGCCGGGAGCCACCGAGCGGAACTGACGCCAGTCTTTGCGGTTCAGTGCGCGGCCTCGGCGGGCAGGGCTGCATTAACGCATACCAGCCTGACTTACAGCCAGTGTCACGCTTGTGTGCCGCCACCCGCCCTCCGTCAGCGGGTTAAGGCAAGGGTTCAGCCTCGGCACGCTCTCTGTTCTTAGGGCGACGCGGCTCCCCCTCGGTGGGTGGGTCGAGGCTGCCGCCGGACGCCGTGTCATGATAAGCGGCAAAACCCGTCCGCTGGACATGTCAGCTGCTGGCTGGTGGGGCCGCGCGTGTCGGCCGCAGCAGCTGGGCCAGCGGGCACCAGGTGGACGTGGCCAGACTCAACAAGGCGCTCGAGCCGTGAGTCTGGCGGCCACTTGGTGTGCACGCCACGCCGCGCACCGCTGGTGATGCTGATGATGATGACTGATGTTAATGTTTGCAACGTGTGGGGCTTTCTGCCTTTTCCTTTTTTTCTTTTCCCGCTGCATGGCGAGAAGGCGGCCCAGCGACGTGCTCGCCTGACACATGACCAATATTGAGGCTTGTGGTTGAGTCTCTACAGCAGGTTTTATTGCCCTTCCCCGCACTGAAGAAGGAAGGGGAGGAGAGATAATTTTTTTTTCTGTATAGCGTTCTGAGTTTCTCTCGTAACTAACGCGTTTTGATTTCGAGTGTTTTGTAGACAACTCGCTCTAAGTTTACCGAGCACCCACTCGGGCGTATGGTTCCCGCTGATAGTTAGCGCCCTTCGAGCACCGCAACCGTATGTTTGGGTGAAGGTCCGCCCGCACCTCGGCAACACGGCGAGGCCACGGAAAGTGTTACTAGACCCTGAACTTCCGGTGGCCGGAAATCACCGACGCCAGCCTGACGCCGCCGCCCGAGGCCTGCACGCCGGGAGGAGCGGCGCCGCGACGCTTGGCTGATAATGCTGATGCTGATGTAACTGACGGGGTGGACGGAAGCGATATGGACAATTGGGTCACGAGGGCGGCTGCTTGTTGTGGCCAGTTGACATGTTCAGTTTGGAGCAATTTCTCTCGGGTTTTTTACATGCGAAGGAACGTGTAGCGGGCATTTCGTTTTCATATGATTTAATTTTGCCGTTGGTCTGTCTTCATTAGCAGAGAAAAAAGCAGGATCTACGAGTAAACTGATGATAGAAAGAGGAGGACACAGACGCCGCTCACTCACATAGATCTGAAGCTAAGACTGAAAAACAGGAACTGGGAGATAAAATGACACAGAGCTCGGCATTATAAGACACTTTTGCTTCTCACATCAGCTATTTCTAAAGGTCAAAGAAGGGGTCAGTCGGGTTCTAATGAGTGTTTCTTCAGGTCATGGTACAGAAGAAGGGTCAAACTACCACCAGGGTCATAAAACTACTCCCGGAAATGCCCACAACTCCAATGAAAGCCTTGTCAAATATGTGTTCTTGGGTTGTGAAATGTCTTATATACGACACAAAGATCTTCCGTATAGCGAACATTTTCCACGGCAACAGAGATTACCACAACAATCACCCCCCACTCAACTCTCACTCCCCCCTTTGGCATTCAGTCTCCGTCTATTGTGTGGGTCGTGGCGCCGTGTCGTGATAGCCTCCCGCCCGTCCAAGGCTGCGGTGGCCCTGAGCCGTGCCTGTGTGCCGCGGACATGCCGGCCCGCGCCGCCACCCCGCCGCGGACAGTGCCAACAGACTCGCGGTGGCAGGGTCGCGGGAAGGAAGGAACGCGTCATAGGTTTTGTGTCTTGAGGTTGTAATTCTGTCAACATTGGGATTTATTTTTTACTGTGAGATTTATTAGGAAAGTTAGATTTGTTTGTTCAGGTTCACGATCGTTTTTGTAGACATTTATACACTAACACACCGCTCCACACACATTCTTCTTCCTCTCCTAAAGACTTCTTCCCTACACTTTCCTCCTCTCCCAAACACTTCTTCCCTACACTTCCCTCTTCTCTTCTACGTGTCCCTGTCAAGAGATAAACAAGCTACGAGGGTAAAACTAAGAACAGATATAAACCGAAGTAAGAAAAGACAGTCGAACATTGGTATAAAGAGTGACAAACAGCTCTTGTCCCACCCACGCACCTACCTAACCCACCCAGCCTCACCTTAGCATGCAACCCCGCCTCCGTGCACCGCTGCCCTCTCTCCCTTCCTCACCTGCGAAATACATGTAGTGGCCCTTCCCAGCGTCCTTCAACGAGTCAGAGAAGAGTGTGTGTGAATCAGTGAAGGAATGAAGGAAACACACAGCCACCCAACCGATCTAGTATTGAAACAGAATGAAGGAAAGGAAAAAGAAGAAAAAGGGAATTGATTTAACTTAGAGAGAGAGAGAGGGAGAGGAAGGAAGGGAGAAGGGAGAAGAGAAGAGAAAGGAAGAGGAAGGAAGAGAGAGAGAAGGGAGAGAGGAAAGGAGAGAAGGAGGGAGGGTAGGTTAGGTTAGGTTAGGTTAGAGAGAGAGAGAGAGAGAGAGAGAGAGAGAGAGAGAGAGAGAGAGAGAGAGAGAGAGAGAGAGAGAGAGAGAGAGAGAGAGAGAGAGTGAGAGCTAGAGATAGAGAGAGAGAGAGAGAGAGAGGAAGAGAGAGAGAGAGAGAAGGGAGAGAGGAAAGGAGAGGAGAGAGGGTAGGTTAGGTTAGGTTAGGTTAGGTTAGAGAGGAAGAGAGAGAGAGAGAGGAAGGGGGTAGGGACACCTCACAAGGGTTCCCACGGGTCCAAAAACACTAGTTAACTATGCAAGGGGAGTCTAACGTCACCTGTGTCCCAGTGATTAAAGGTGAGAGAGATTTACATAGATTTACATAGACCGCACAGACCCCATGATCCCAAACTAGGTGGTCTGTCCTTACATGTAAAAGAAACCTCAATGAATGGAATGGGAAGGGAGAGGAAGGAAGGGAGAAGGGAGAAGGGAGGAGAAAGGAAGAGGGAGGAAGAGAGAGAGAGAAGGGAGAGAGGAAAGGAGAGAAAGAGGGAGGAAAGGAGAATAATGGGAGAGAGGAAAGGAGAGAAGGAGGGAGGGAAGAAAACAGCGATAGAAGAGGAGGAGGAGGAGGAAAGATAAATAATGGAGAATTGAGAAGTGGAGAGAAGGGAAGAGAAGAGAGAGGAAAGGGAGAGAGAAAAAAGTGAGGGAAGAGAGAGAGAAGGAGGAAAAAAAAGAAGTTAAGGAAGTTTCAACACCAAATAGAACTACATCACCACCACCACCACCACCACCACCATCACCACCATCAGGAGTGTGTGTGTGTGTGTGTGTGTGTGTGTGTGTGTGGGTATCGGATGCCAGAGTGGTGGTGTTGCTGTACTCCACCTCCACCACCACCATTTGTATCCACCCGCCGGAGGGGAGGTGGTGGTGGTGGTGGTGGTGGTGGTGATGATGGTGGTGGTGGTGGTGGTGAAGTGATCGTCTTTCTCCTATTAGTGCTTCTCTTCTTCCTTCCTCCTCCTCCTCCTCCTCCTCCTCTT
>NC_066525.1:1667500-1690000 GCF_024679095.1 Eriocheir sinensis
CATTTCCTTTCCGTCCCTTCCCTTCCCTTCCCTTCCCCTCCCTTCCCTTCCTTCCTTTCCCTTCCCTTCCCATCATCAGCATCCCTTCATCTCCTTCATCTCATTCATCACCACTCGTACCCACCTCTCTATTAACACACACACACACACACATCTATCTTCCTCCCCACCTCTCTTCCCCCCCCGCCAAGGATCGCATTCCACCCCTCCTCTTCTTCCACTCTGAGCTCTTCCTCTTAACTCCCTCGGCCGTTGCCCTGTGTGCTCAGAAGGTTGCTAGTGGCTCCCTCCTTCTCCCCCTCCCTCTCCTTCTCTCCCCGTCTGACCTTCGCAAGGCCGCCCCCTACCGCTGCTTCGGCTACTCCTGAATCCATGCAGCATCAGACCTCTTCCAGATTATTAAGGCGTGTCTTGTTTCATCTCCACCGCTGAAATGACGCTTTGGATTCATGACTTGCCCGACCGATCTCTCTCTCTCTCTCTCTCTCTCTCTCTCTCTCTCTCTCTCTCTCTCTCTCTCTCTCTCTCTCTCTTCGTGTGACCTTCCAAGGCTGCCCGTCTCTCCTCTTTCATCTCCTCTCCCATCTCCCTCACTAACACTTCTTTCCCCTCTCCCCCATAACCTTCCCTTCTATCTCCAGCATCCCTTTCCTCACTCAGTCTTTCTCCTTCTCTCTCTTTTCCTTCCCTTCCCTTCCCTTTCCTTCCCTTCCCTGTGGTCTTTGAAAATAATTGACAAGGCTTTCGTAGGAGTTTTGAGCATTTCCAGGGGTAGTTTTTTTTCACCTCCAGTCCTCCCGTCCTCTCTACTCCCTTTCCCCTCCCGTCCTCCCATCCTCCCTACTCCCTTTCCCTTCTCGTCCTCCAATCAACTCCACTTTGTTTACGTATACAGTCAAACATCACAACACTGCATCGTCCCGGCAGTAGCAGCAGGTGGCAGGAGGCTGAGGACCCCGAGTAAGCGTGCAGACGGCCTTGTAAGGGCGTGAAAACCCGGCGCGTCAGGTGTCTGCCAGGGCGGGGCGGCGAGGCGAGGCAGCGGGGGTCCTCTCGTGGGCGTGAGGTGGGTGCGCCGCGCGAGCCTCTGGCGGGACAGGCCCAGCCGGGTTGAGAGGGGGCCGCCCACTGCACGCCCACCACCACCACCACCACCACTAAGACCATCTCCACTACCACTGCTAGGATCACCACCACCACGACTACCAGCACCACCACTACCTCCACCACCACCACCACTAAGACCACCTCCACAACCACTGCTAGATTCACCACCACCACAGCTACCACCACCACAGCTACCACCACCACCACCACCACCATTAGAACCAAACCAACACCACCACCACCACCTCCTCCACTAATGACACCAACACCTCCACT
This sequence comes from Eriocheir sinensis, assembly GCF_024679095.1. NCBI lineage: Eukaryota > Metazoa > Arthropoda > Malacostraca > Decapoda > Varunidae > Eriocheir > Eriocheir sinensis. Next base: position 1,668,884 of record NC_066525.1, read on the forward strand.
ACAAAACCACTCCACAACTACTCCGTCGCATTCCACACACACACACACACACATTGCCACCAACCAAACACACAAGAAAACACCGCGGGACCCCAATATAGTACCACCCTCCCCTACGGTACCCCACTTATCACTCTCCTTTCCTTCCATTCCCTTTCCTTTCCTTCCCTCTCCTTCCCTCTCCTTCCCTCTAGTTTCCTTCCCTTCCCCTTCCTTTCCTTTCCTTCCCTCTACTTTCCTTCCCTTTCATCTCCTTCCCTCTCCTTTCCTTTCCCTTCCCTCTCCTTCCCTCTAGTTTCCTTCCCTTTCATCTCCTTCCCTCTCCTTTCCTTTCCCTTCCCTCTCCTTCCCTCAAGTTTCCTTCCCCTTCCTCTCCTTCCCTCTCCTTTCCTTTCCTTCCCTCTCCTTCCCTCTAGTTTCCTTCCCCTTCCTCTCCTTCCCTCTCCTTTCCTTCCCTCTCATCGCATCGCCCCGCTTCGCTATTTCAATTGAAGCTGACACGACAGAGTTGGATGGCTGTGCTGACGTCGGCAAGGAGGAGGAGGAGGAGGAGGAGGAGGAGGTGGAGGAGGAGGAGGCGGAGTGCTGACAAGTGGAGGTAAACAATTGAGTTAGTGGAAAACAAGGATGTGACAGGCGGTGAAGTGTGTGTGTGTGTGTGTGTGTGTGTGTGTGTGTGTGTGTGTGTGTGTGTGTAAGAAGGGGGAAGTGAAGGTAAGACTTCGTTAATGTAAAGTTGCTAAAGAGGTTAATTAGGATTTTCATTATGATTATTATTATTATTATTATTATTATTATTATTATTATTATTATTATTTATTCTGTGTAAAAGTGCGTGTTTGAGAATGTCTGTCTGTCTGTATGTATGTCTCTCTCTCTCTCTCTCTCTCTCTCTCTCTCTCTCTCTCTCTCTCTCTCTCTCTCTCTCTCTCTCTCTCAGTCAATTAGAAGAATGTGTTTGTAAAGCGAATCCAAACACATTAAAACGAGTGCGTAATTTATGGAATATGCTGCACCTTGCCACACACACACACACACACACACACACACACACACACACACACAGAGGAAGGCTTGTATCATCATCGTCATCAGCAGCATCATATCCTGTATCCGTAGTAGTTATTAAAAGCAGACACACACGCACACACACACACACACACACACACACACACACACACACACACACACACACACACACACACACACACACCTCTTCTTCTCCCTCCTTCTGCATTCTCCCTTCTCTTCACTCATTCCTTCCCTGCTTCTCTTCCTCCTCCTCTTCCTCCTCCTCCTTCATCTTCTTTCCCCTACTCCTCTTCCTCTTCTCCCCCTCCTCCTCCTTGTTTTGTCTTGATCTCAAAAACAGATATAGAAGATTAGCGACTCCATCACTATAAAAAAATACGAGCCCGAACATGATACAGCCCCAAGGTCGCTAACGGGCCGCGTGAGGTACTGTAAACACACATCCACGCTGTCCCCGGTTAATACAAGGCACGAATCACTTGAACCTTGAATAGTTAGATAGTGGTTTAGTTAGTGAGTTAATAGGTTGGGCAGCTGTTATGGGAGATGATGGGACAGGTAGGTGGTTAGTGAGTGAGTGAGTGAGTGACCAGTCCCCCCTTTCCTCCTCCTCCTCTTCCTCCTCCTCTTTTTCTCTCTTCTTCTTTGATAGCTTCCCCCTTTCCTCTTCCTCTTTCTCCTCCTTTCAGCTTTCTCTTCTTCCTTGTCTCTCTTCTTCTCTTCTTTCTTCCTCCTCTTCTTCCTCCTTCTCTTTTTCTCTCTTCTTCTTTGATAGTCTCTAAAACGGTTACGTGATCACTCTTCTAACACACACACACACACACACACACTCCACCACCGCCATGACGCCCCACACAGCAAGCACGTCAACCCAGCACTCCGATCCCCCGTCTACACTCTCAGATTCCTTACAGCATGGACTCGAAACCCACAAAAAAGACCACGTTGGGGTTTTAGATTAGTCTCGGCGGTAACCGGAGCCCGCGTGTGATCGGGGAGATTAGGGTTGTTGTCAGGGTCGATTAAGGGGTGTTGGATCCTGTTTTTAATTATGTGTTGATGTGAAGTGACGATTGACAATAAACAGAAGGAGGATTTGATTTTGGGGGATTTGATTGCATATGATTTTGCTTTTTGATATATATATATTTTTTTCTTTTCTTTCTTCTCCTCTTCATCTTCTTCATCCCCTCCTCCTCCTCCTCCTCATTCTCTTTCTTTCTCTTTCTCCTCCTCTCCTTTCTTCTTCTCCATCTTCTTCTTGTTTAGACTCTTATCCAACCTCTTCTTCTCCTCTTCCTCCTCCTCCTCTTTCTTCTTCTCCCTTCTCCTCCTCCTCCTCCTCTTCATCTCTTCTGTCTTCTTCAACTTCTTCAAGCCTAGACTGTCATCAACCTTCTTCTTCTCCTCCTCCTCCTCCTCCTCTTTCTTCTTCTTCTTCCTCCTCCTCCTCTTCTTCATCTTCTTCATCCTCAGACTGTCATCCACCCTCCTTTCCTCCTCCTCCTCCTCCTCCGTCTCTTTCCCCCTCCTCTTCCTCTACTTCTTCTCCTATATTGTCTCCTCACGCACCCCTCCAAAAAAAAAAAAGTTATCGAAAATGAAAGAAATAAAAAACGAAAAAAATAAAACCGAACTTACAAACATACAAGTGAACGCTTTTGTGGTGGTGGTGGTGGTGGTGGTGATAGTGGTGGTGGTGGTGGTGATGATCGTCTTGGCAGCTGCTTGGACGCTCCCTCACGCCCTTCACCCACTCCGTCCGTCGCCCGTGTCCGTCCCCACCAACACGGACATGGACGGACACATACAGACGTTTCTAAGGACTTGGGTAGCGAGGATTGCATGAGTTAGTTAGGTTAGTGAGTGCGTGAGTGCGTGAGTGAGTGAGTGAGTGAGTTAATGAGTTAGTTAATGAGTTAGTTAGTTAGTTAGTTAGTTACTTGGTTGGTTGGTTAGTTAGGTAGGTAGGTAGGTAGGTAGGTAGGTAGTCAGTCAGTCACTCAGTCAAGCAGTCAGTCAGTTAGTCAAGCAGTCAGTCAGTCAGTCAGTTAGTCAGTCAAGCAGTCAGTCAGTCAATCAGTTAGTCAGTCAGTCAGTCAGTCAGTTAGCCAGTTAAACAATTACTCTTTTGCACGGTTAACTGAAAAATGCATAAAAAATGATTAAAAAAATAAAATAAAAATATATGCTCGCAACTTGCCTCTCGTGTAGATATAAATAGCGGATGCCCAAAGCAGCGACGTCGTTAAGTATGAAGCTGGTTATTCACTTGGTTTGTCAAGAGGTTCAGAGTCCCCTTCAGTACTTGGTAACACGGCGGATAATCTAAACCAGAACTAGAGGCATGAAAAGAACCCCAAACAAGTATAACATTGAATAGTTCTGCCGTACTTCTTACTTGCTAGAACGGAGGCGTGATTAGAACCCCAACAAGCATAAAATTGAATAGTTCTGCCGTACTTCTTCCTGCTGACTAGAACTGGAGGCATGAAAAGAACCCCAAACAAGCATGGGATTGAATAGTTCTGATGCCACTGACTAGAACTGGAGGCGTGATAAGAACCCGAAACAAGTATGAAATTGAATAGTTCTGCCGTCCTTCCTGTCTAACTAGAACTGGAGGAGTGATCAGAACCCCAAAACAGCGTAAAATTAAATAGTTCTACCATTCTTATTTGCTAGAACTGGAGGCGGTATAAGAACCCGAAACAAGTATAAAATTGAATAGTTCTAATGTCCTTCCTATCTAACGAGAACAGGAGGACTGATCAGAACCCCATACAGCATAAAATTAAGGAGTTCTGATGTTCTTCCAATGGACTAGAACTGCTTGGAGGAGTCACAAGAACCCGAAACAAGTATAAAATTGAATCGTTCTGCCGTCCTTCCTACCTAACGAGAATTTCCCTACATGAAGTGGTCGCGGCAGAAGTGTCTCGTAAGATTATATTCTCTACTAAACTACGTACTTTTGTGTTCCTGTGCTGTGTTGATAACTGGTCCCTTGCTATAGAAATCAACAGCCTCAGACACAGGGTCATATTTTAAAACATTTCGTCGCCCAAGAACACAAATTTGACAAGGCTTTCGTAGGAGTTGTGGGCATTTCCAGGTGCAGTTTTATGACCCTGGTGGTACTTTGACCCTTCTTCTGTACCGTGAAGCTAAAGAAACACTCATTAGAACCCGATTGACCCCCTCTTTGACCTTTAGAAACAGCTGATGTGAGAGCCGCAAGTGTTTTATGATACAGACACACACACATACATACACACTCCCTTGAGCCCCTTCAGACACATGCAAACACGAGCCTAGCGGATACATAAAAGACCCCTCGTTAGTAGGCTTGTTAATCTTGAGGATACATTAACATTAGGACCGTTTAAGACACATTTGATTTATTAATTATATTTGTACGAGTAGCAACTCTGTAGTACTTGAAGGGTTAACACACACACGCACGCATACATACATACATAACCACACACACACACACACACACACACAAAGCCACACCCCACACACTCCTCCTCCTCCTCCTCTTCTTCTTCCTCCTCCTCCTCCTCCTGCGTCTCCTCTTCTTTCTCCTCCTTTATCTTCTTCATGCCTAGACTGTCACCCTCCCTCCTCTCCTCCTCCTCTTCCTCCTCTTTCTTCTTCTTCTTCTTCTTCTACCTTAGTCTCCTCCTCCTCCTTTTGTTCTTGTTTTTTCTCTTCTATATTCTTCTTTTTCTTCCTCCTACTCTTCTTCATCTTCTTTACTCCTCTTCCTCCTCCTCCTCCTTCTGTTGTCACCATTCCTCTTCTTCTTCTTCCTCTTCCTCTTTCCCTCTTTCTTCCCTATTTATATTCTTCATCTGTTACTCCCTCCTCTTCCTCCTCCTCCTCCTTCTCCTCCTTCTCCTCCTCCTCCTCTTCCTCCTCCTCATGGTCCCTCGGTTACACACGTACAAAGGTCCGTGTAAATCATGCTGAAATGCGACTGTGATAAACTGAGGAAGAGGAGGAGGAGGAGGAGGAGGAGGAGAGAAAGGTGGAGAGGGAGAGAGTGGAGAGAGTGGAGGGAGGGGTGGATAGAGGGGAAAGTGAGAGAAAGAGGAAAGGAAAAGGAATATGGATGTATGATATGGATGCAGGATATGGATGGAGGATATGGATGCAGGATGTGGATGCAGGATATGGATGCAGGATGTGGATGCAGGATACAGTTGCAGGATATGGATGCAAGGATATGGATGCAGGATATGGATGCAGGATATGGATACAGGATATAGTTGCAGGATATGGTTGCAGGATATAGTTGCAGGATATGGATGCAAGGATATATATGCAAGGATATGGATGCAGGGAAATACCACCATGACTCAAATCTCGTACATTATAACTAGGTAAATACACACATGCAAAAATGATGATGATGATTATAATACTAACTGGATACTTGCTAATCGTATGCAGTTTATAATAAGGTTCATTTTTTGGGGGGATTCACTTGGTCCTCTGTAAAGTCTGGCTCATTATGCAAAGTGACTGTTAGGTTAAGTTACGGTGGCTAGCTCCCCCTCGTCCCACATTCTAATGAGAGAGCTCGTGGCTGGCTTGGGGCTTTCATCATACTTTTTTTTCTTCTTTTTTCTTTCTTTCTCTTCCCGTTTCTTCTCTTTGGTCTTGTTCTTCGTCTTCCTGTTCTTCTTCTTGTTCTTCTTTAGTCACCCACTCCTCTTCCTCCTCTTTCTTCTTCTCCTTCTCCTCCTTTCTCTCCTTATCTTCTTTTGCTCTTCCTTCCTCCCCTCCTCTCTCTCTCTCTCTCCCTCTCCCTTCTCTCACTCCTAATCTTCCCTTTCTCTCCATCTCTCCCTCCCTCCTCCATGTCTGACCTGAACTATCTCTCCCCACACACACACACACACACACACACACACACACACACACACAAGATAAGGCTTCTCTTGCACATACTAAAGATTTATATTGAGTGATAATGAGTAAGCACGTACTGAAGACGGATTGATCGGTCGCTAGATTGACATAGAGATACATACATAGACAATGAGTGAATAATGAATGTTAGAGAGAGAGAGAGAGAGAGAGAGAGAGAGAGAGAGAGAGAGAGAGAGAGAGAGAGAGAGAGAGAGAGAGATGTGGATAGTTAGACAGAAGGAAGGAAGGAAGGAAGGAAGGAAGGAAAGATAGAAAGGAAATGAGAAGAAGAAATTAAGGAAAAAGATGAAGGAAAAAAGATGAAGGAATATAGATGAGAGAGAGAGAGAGCAAAATTGTAAGTTGATATTGGAAGTGTCTCATTATGAAGGCACTTCGCACAAAGCCGCCTCTCTCTCGCTCTCTCTCTCTCTCTCTCTCTCTCTCTCTCTCTCTCTCTCACATTCCTTCACTCAGTTTATCTTCTCTGTTCCTTGTTGTCATTATTTATTTATTTATTATTATTATTATTATTATTATTATTATTACTATCATTATTATTATTATTATTGTTGTTGTTTTTATTATGATTCCTCTCTTCTCCCTTTCTTCATCTTCTTCCTCTTCTTCCTTCTTCTTCTTCTTCTTGTTTGATGGGGTATGTTTAAGGCAATGAACTTCCTCTTCTTCTTCTTCTTCTTTTTCTTCTTCTTCTTCTTCTTCCTCCTCCTCTCTTCATTACCTTCTTCTCTTCTTCTTTCTATTTAACATTTTAATCTTTGCCTGTCATCTTCTTTGCCTTCCTCCTCCTCCTCCTTTTCCTCCTCCTCTTCCTCTTCTTCATTATCTTCTCTTCCTCCTATTTAGCATGTCTAATTTTCCCTTCCCTCTCATTATCCTCCTCCTCCTCCTCTTCCTCCTCCTCCTCCTCTTCTTCTTCTTCTCCTCCTCCTCCTTAGCAAGTTCATCTTTGTCTGCCATCTCTTCTCCTCCCCCTCCTCCTCCCCCTCCTCCTCCTCCTCCTCTTCCTCCTCCTCCTCACCGAGATTCACAAACCATGCAAGAGTTTTGTCCCTTCACTGGTCACGTGACTTGCCGTGTTGCCAGGGAGAGTAAACGGCAAGGTCCTCCTCCTCCTCCTCTTCCTCCTCCTCCTCCTCCTCCTCCTCTTACTCGTCTATTTCCTCCTCGGTTCGTTTTGTTTATTTATCCTTCCTCGGCCTTTCCTGTGCGTGCGTGTGTGCGTGTATGTGTGTGTGTGTGTGTGTGCGCTTTGATTTATAGTTTCATTGACATTCACGTAATCATCAACACATACACACACACACACACACACACACACGAGCCCTGCCAATGACACGCTTCATAATGTGTATGTGTGTGTGTGTACTGTGTGTGTGTGTGTGTGTGTGTGTCAGTCAAGAGGTCAGAGTTCAGAGGTCAGAGGTCACGCACACACGCACACACACACGCTTGCTGGGGTGGTTTTGTAGAGGGGAGAGGAGGAGGAGGAGGAGGAGGAGGTGTGTTTGGAATAGGGGTGTAATGAGGTGGTGTGTGTGTGTGTGTGTGTGTGTGTGTGTGTGTAGGGGAAGGACGAGGGAGGGAAGAAGGAGGAAGAGGAGGAGGAGGAGGAGGAGAAGGAGTGATTGAAGAAAAGAAAAAATGTATGATGATAATAATAATAATAATAATAATAATAATAATAATAATAACAACAACAACAACAACAAAAACACCTTATGTACGTTTTTTCACCTTCGCATGTACGTTTTTTTCACCTTTGTACGTTTCTAAGAGTCTTCATGAACGTATTGGATCTAGGACACACGGAGAGGAGGATCGAACTGAGGTCCTTTGTTCCCTTGAAAGAATGCATCCTCAACCTAGCCATCCTTCGCTCCTTCACTCCTTCTCCTTCTCCTTCTCTTCTCCTCCTTCTCTTATTTTCCTTTTCCTCCTCTTCTTCCTTTCCTCCTCCTTCTCTTCCTTCTCCTTCATTCTTTCTCCTCCTCCTTCTCCTTCTCCTCCTCTCCCTCTCTTCTTTTCCTTTTCCTCCTCTTCTTCTTCCTTTTCTCCTCCTTCTCTTCCTTCTTCTCTTCCATTATTTCTCCTTGTCTCCTCTTCTGCTTCTCCTTCTCCTCCTCTTCTGTTCCTTTTCCTCCTCTTCTCCTTTCTTTTCTCCGCCTTTTCTTCTTCCTTCTCTCCCATTCTTTCTCCTTCTTCTTCTTCTTTTTTCCTCCCCCTCTCTCTTTTTCTCTCTCTCCTTCATTCCTACCTACCCATTCTCCTCTCCTTCTCCTTCTCCTCCTCTTTATCCGCTCTCTCCTTCACTCCTCTACCAACCCATCCTCTTCTGGTACTTCTTCTTCCTCTCCTTTTCTTTCCCTCTCCTCCTCCTTCTCCTCTCCATCTTTTTTCTCCTTCAATCCTACCTACTTTCTCCCCCTTGTCCTCCTTCTCCACCAGCCACGAGCCTCAACTCAGCACCAGCATCAGCACTAACACAGCATCAGCCACGCGACGTCCTTCCTTCACGCCCCTTCCGTAAGCACCAGGACATTGAAGTGCCAAGCGGTGTAAGGATATGTCTCTCTTTCACGTTAATGGTGCGGAAGCTTCGTCAAACTATCACTAGGCTCCTTATGGAAATACTACTGACACCACAACCTCCACGAAAGCCTTATTTAATGTAGGTGTGTGAGGTGTGACATGGTTGGAAGTGTGATCCGTAGGAGACCCTGAGGAAGAGGAACAATGGGAGACTCAGGAACCGACCACGCGCGCAAGACCACTCCTGTTTTCCATCCAAGACTCCCTACACCTCCCTCCCTCCCTCTCTCTCTCTCTCTCTCTCTCCCCTTCCTACCTCCCTCGGGCGTGGTCTCATTTGCTCTCCCCTCGTGGCTTCCCTCGCCAACACACCCCAGGGGAGCTAACTAACCCCCTTTCCCTCGGGCCTCCACACACACGCACGCCCCGCCGCTCGCCGTCTAAACATATCCCCAAAAAAGCATTACAGTTTACCCTAAAAAATGAGAGAAAAAAACGGCCCAGAGGAGGGAAAGAGAACGGGTGGGGTTGCTTTTTCTTTCTCTGTATATGTGTGTGTGAGATGGAAAAGGAAGAAGAAGAGGAGGAGGAGGAGGAGGAGGAGGAGGAGGAGGAGGACGAGTAGGAGTAAAGACGATGAAGAAAGATGAAGGGGAGAATGAAGAAGAGAAGTATAAGAAAAAGTAGATGAAGACGAGGGGAAAGAGAGGGGATGAAGAGGGTGCTTAATTTTAGTGGTGATGGGGAGATGAAGGGAATGATGGGGAAAGGAATAGGATAGGGAGAGGAAAGGTACATGAAGGGGAGGAGAGGGGAAGGAAGGAGGAGGGGAAAGGAAGAGGATGGAGAGGATGAGGGGAAGAGAAAGAGAAGGAATAGGAGAAGAGAAGGGAAGGGAGGGGAAGAAAAGGGGAGAAGGGAAGGAAATGAGGGTAGGAGATGGTGTATGAGGGAGAGGAAGAAGGGAAGGGAAGGAAAGGGGGGAAGGGAGGGGAAAGTGTTTATATAGAGAGAGGTCAGAGGGGATTTTGGGGACTCGGATAACTCCCCTCACAAAGCCCTCACACACACACACACACACACACACACACCATGGCATCTCTTGTGTGGAGTGTTGACAGGAGTGAGGTGGTGCGTGTGTGCGTGTGTGCGTGTGTGTGTAGGGAAGAAGAGAAGGGGTAGAGAGGAGAAGAAATGGAGATAGAAAAACAGGAGGAGAAGGAAAAGGAAGGAGTGGAGTGGAAAAGCGAAGGAGAAGAGGAGGAAAAGGAGAAGAAGAAGGAGGAGGAGGAGGAGGAGGAGGAGAAGGGGAATGGAAAAGCGAAGGATAAGAGTAGAAAGAGGAGAAGGAGGAGGAGGAGGAGGAGGAGGAGGAGGAGTCTAAGGAAGCTGACTCACGCAGTCTCCCTCGAGAAGCTCTTGAGAACGACCTTGAGGCTTCCACTCCACTAGGCCGCTCTCTCACCCCTCACCTTTCCTCCTCCTCCTCCTCCTCCTCCTCCTGTTGATGCAGCTACTCCTCCTCCTTCTCCTCTTCCTCTTCCTTCCCCTCTAAACGTCCGCTTCTCCTTCTCTTCCTCATTCTTCCTTTCCCTCTCCTCCTCCTCCTCCTCCTCCTCCTCCTTCCCCTCTAAACGTCCGCTTCTTCTCTTCCTTTGCCTTCTCTTTCTTCTCTTCCTCATCCTTCCTTTCCTCCTCCTCCTCCTCCTCCGCTTGCTTCTCTAAACGCCTTCCTCCTCTCTTACTTCGTTTTCCTCTTCCTCCTCCTCCTCCTCCTCCTCCTCTCCTCTCCTCTAACCGTCCTCTATTCTCTCTTCACTTGCTCCTCCTCCTCCTCCTCCTCCTCTCTCTTCTTCTCATCATCCTAACTATCATCATTATCATTATCATTATCATTATTATTATTATTATTATTAATATTACTACTACTATTATTATCAGTATCAATCTATCCCTTTGCTCTGGCGTTCCTCAGCAATCAATCCCGTGTGTGTGTGTGTGTGTGTGTGTGTGTGTGTGTGTGTTCCCAGAGGGCCATGGATACGTGTGCTGAGCGTCGGCTGAGCATGCCATTAGAGTCAGTCAGTCCTGCTGCTGTTGCTCGCTGAACCATATCTCTTAGTGCCTGCAGCGGCCACCAGGGACGCGGCTACCCGGGGGCACGTCTTGGTTATAATGTTAAAATGCCCCTGTGTATGGATAGCAACTGTGTGGGGGAAGAGAACTGGCCGAGACGGTAGCTACAGAGCGCCCAACCTCGAGGAAGCTGATTTATTGAGAGAGATGTGAAGTTAAGGATAGACCGAGGATATTTAGTGTAGAAGAAGGTGATAGCTGAGTGTTGTCGAAGAATAGGGGATAGGTGTTTGGAAGATTGTGTCGAGTTGATAGGTGGAGAAATTGAGTTTTTGAGGCATTGTATATGGATAGCAACTGTGTGGGGGAAGAGAACTGGCGGAGACGGTACAGAACGCCCAACCTCGAGGAAGCTGATTTAGTAAGAGAGGAGATGTGAAGTTTCCAGTTAAGATTTTAGGATAGACCGAGGATGTTTAGTGTACAAGAATGTGATAGCTGCACTGTTGTCGAAGAATAGGGGATAGGTGTTTGGAAGATTGTGTCGAGTTGATAGGTGGAGAAATTGAGTTTTTGAGGCATTGTATATGGGTAACTGAGCGGGGGAAGAGAACTGGCGGAGACGGTACAGAACGCCCAACCTCAAGGAAGCTGATTTAGAGAGAGAGAGTAGATGTGAAGTTTCCAGTTAAGATTTTAGGATAGACCGAGGATGTTTAGTGAAGAAGAAGGTGATAGCTGAGTGTTGTCGAAGAATAGGGAATAGGTGTTTGGAAGATTGTGTCGAGTTGATAGGTGGAGAAATTGAGTTTTTGAGGCATTGTATATGGATAGCAACTGTGTGGGGGAAGAGAACTGGCGGAGACGGTACAGAACGCCTAACCTCGAGGAAGCTGATTTAGAGAGAGAGTAGATGTGAAGTTTCCAGTTAAGATTTTAGGATAGACCAAGGATGTTTAGTGTAGAAGAAGGTGATAGTTGAGTGTTATCGAAGAATAGAGGATAGGTGTTTGGAAGATTATGTCGAGTTGATAGGTGGAGAAATTGAGTTTTTGAGGCATTGTATATGGGTAACTGAGCGAGAAGAGAAGGAGAGCGCTGGGCTGTGATGGAGAACTGCGTCACTGTTCGAGGTGCCCTGCCCAAGCCACCACCCGACCACCCCGACCATGCCCCCTTCCTCGCCCCCCTGCCCCTCCCCACCCACGTCATATGCATACCGATGACGCGCTGCCTTCGTCTCGGCGATTATCATAATGAGAACATGTTAATCCTGCGGGCTTACATTATTATTATTATTATTATTATTATTATTATTATTATTATTATTCGCTTGAGCCTCGTGAGGAAAACCCGTACCTGATAACTGAGGCCCTTCGTGAGTGGGGCCATTGTGTGTGTGTGTGTGTGTGTGTGTGTGTGTGTGTGTACTGACCGGTCGCTGACTTTCTGACCACTGGTGTTTCTTATCAGCGGTGAGGGATGACTGGAGGGGAGGTGGTGGGTGGGGGAGGTGTCTGGGAAGGGGGGGAGCGGTCGGGAAGAATGAGTCTGGCATGAGTGAGTGATGCTGAGTGGCTGAGTTGCTGAGTCTAGGGTAGGTACAGGAGATGGGTCATACTACCACCAGGGTCATAAAACTACCCCTGGAAAGGCTCAAAACTCCTACGAAAACCTTGTCAGCTACTTCCAAAGACCAAAAGAAAGATCAGTCGAATTCTTATGAGTGGTATCTTAGGTTCATGGTACAGAGGAAGGGTCAAACTACCTCCAGGGTCATAAAACTACCCCTGCAAAGGCTCAAAACTCCTACGAAAGTCTTGTCAATTATTTCCAAAGGCCTAAAAGAAGACTGATCGGGTTGTAGTGAGTTTTATTTTAGGTTCATGGTATAGAAGAAGGGTCATACTACCACCAGGGTCATAAAACTACCCCCGGAAAGGCTCAAAACTCCTACGAAAGTCTTGTCAATTATTTCCAAAGGCCTAAAAGAAGACTGATCGGGTTGTAGTGAGTTTTATTTTAGGTTCATGGTATAGAAGAAGGGTCATACTACCACCAGGATCATAAAACTACCCCTGGAAAGGCTCAAAACTCCCACGAAAGCCTTGTCAGTTATTTCCAAAGTTCTTATAAGTGTTTTTTCAGTTTTAAGATACAGAGGAAGGGTCATACTACCACCAGGGTCATAAGACTACCCCTGGAAAGGCTCAAAACTCATACGAAAGCCTTGTCAACTATTTCCAAAGTTCTTATAAGTGTTTTTTCAGTTTTAAGATACAGAGGAAGGGTCATACTACCACCAGGGTCATAAAACTACCCCTGGAAAGGCTCAAAACTCCCACGAAAGCCTTGTCAGTTATGTGTGCTTGGTCGACGAAATGGTTAAGACACCGAGCAACCCAGAGCAAAGACAACAGCCTCAGAGACCTTGTCCAGCGGCCGCTACTGGCAGGGAACGCTAGCCAGGCCTGCACAGCGAAGGGCTGACTATCTGACGGCGGGCTGCAGGCGACACTCACTCACTAGGACGCGGCTCATCGGGCGGACAGTGAACAGACGCCCTGACTCACGCTTCACGGGTACAGTTGCTCGAGGCGGGGGTCAGGGACTTGAATAGAGCCTGATTATATTCTTAAACATTGCAAGCACATATTTGACAAGGCTTTCGTAGGAGTTTTGAGCATTTCCAAGGGTAGTTTTATGACCCTTGTGGTAGTTTGACCCTTCCTCTGTACCGTGAACCTAAAAGAACGCTCGTTAGAACCCGATCATACTTCTTTTAGGCCTTTGGAAATAGTTGACAAGGCTTTCGTAGGAGTTTTGAGCATTTCCATGGGTAGTTTTATGACCCTGGTGGTAGTTTGACTCTCCCTCTGTACCGTGAACCTAAAAGAACGCTCATTAGAACCCGATCAGTCTTCTTTTAGGCCTTTGGAAATAGTTGACAAGACTTTCGTAGGAGTTTTGAGCATTTCCAGGGGTAGTTTTATGACCCTGGTGGTAGCTCGACTCTCCCTCTGTACCGTGAACCTAAAATAACACTCGTTAGAGCCCGAGTAACCTTCTTTTTGGTCTTTGGAAATAGTTGACAAGGCTTTCGTAGGAGTTTTGAGCATTTCCAGGGGTAGTTTTATGACCCTGGTGGTAGCTCGACTCTCCCTCTGTACCGTGAACATAAAATAACACTCCTTAGAACCCGATTCATCTACTCTTCGGCTTTTGGAAACGGTTGATGTCAGAGGTAGAAGCGTCTGAGAATTACCGACCACACTGACAGGCCGCAGGGAGAGGGGGAACGACGGCGCTGTCAGTCTGCATTGAAGGAAGAAGTCACTTGTCTCTTACTCTGGACGGCTGGAGTTCACGTTTAAAATTTGATCATATTTGACTGCATCGAGAAAGATAGATAGATAGACAGATAGATAGATAGATAAACAGATAGGAGCAGCGAGAAGCGGGCTTTTTTTTATTATTGTTTCCTTTTTTTGTGCCCTTGAGCTGTCTCCTTTGTTGTAAAAAAAAAAAAAAAAGAGATATTCTGTTTATATGAATGTGTATATTAATCAACACACACACACACACACACACACACACACACACACACACACACACACACACTCAACACTTTATCTTCAGTGCAAAGGCCAATTATCCCGCCCCGCTGCCCCGCCCCGTCTGGTTCCGACCCGCCCAACGCCTCCTCCGTTAAACCCTAGCGGTTGATGCCTTTAGCGACGGGCAAATGCTGAGGGCGACGCTCCCATCCTGAAGGACACTGTATCCCTTCTCCTGCGGTCAAGAGTCACCCGCTGATAGTGAGGGAGATAGCCAGCAGGACCCGTATACTATATTCTCTAGCGTATCGGCGCTTCAGTATACCTGTTTGAAAAGCCTCTCTTCGATGTTATTACTGAGATTTCCATGGACTTTTGTGATGGTGGCGATATTACTTGCTTGCTTCACGGTATTAACACCCCCCAACCCTCCTCCCCCTCTCTCTCCCTCTCACACTCTCTCTGCAAGACTTCAAGAGATAGGAAATGCAGGAAAGCGAACCTAAAGAGTAAAGCCTTTCGTTGAAGTTGCTGGGCTTTCAATGGGCTGTTCTGTGATGGTGGTGACAGTTTTACACGACAGCCACTGGTACATATTACTTGCTTACTTTACAATCGTTTATAGAAAGATTCAATCGTTTATAGAAGGTTCCAATCGTTTAGAGAAGGTTCCAATCGCTTATAGGTTCCAATCGTTTATAGAAGGTTCCAGTCGCTTATAGGTTCCAATCGTTTGTAGAAGGTTCCAATCGTTTATAGAAGGTTCCAATCGCTTATAGGTTCCAATCGTTTGTAGAAGGTTCCAATCGTTTATAGAAGGTTCCAATCGCTTATAGGTTCCAATCGTTTGTAGAAGGTTCCAATCGTTTAGAGAAGGTTCCAATCGCTTATAGGTTCCAATCGTTTGTAGAAGGTTCCAATCGTTTAGAGAAGGTTCCAATCGCTTATAGGTTCCAATCGTTTAGAGAAGGTTCCAATCGTTTAGAGAAGGTTCCAATCGCTTATAGGTTCCAATCGTTTAGAGAAGGTTCCAATCGCTTATAGGTTCCAATCGTTTGTAGAAGGTTCCAATCGTTTAGAGAAGGTTCCAATCATGCAGCCCTATTAACTCTTCCTATCTCTTCCTCTCTCTCTCTCTTTCTCTCTGCAAGACTTCAAGAGATAGGAGATGCAGGAAAGCGAACCTAAAGAGTAAAGCCTTTCGTTGAAGTTGCTGGGCTTTCAATGGGCTGTTCTGTGATGGTGGTGACAGTTTTACACGACAGCCACTGATATTACTTGCTTGCTTCATGGTATTAACACCCGCCAACTCTCCCCCTTCTTTCTCCCTCTCACACTCTCTAGGCAAGACTTCAGGAGATAGGAGATGCAAGGCAGCGAGAAGAAGGAGGAGGAGGAACAGGAATAGGACTCAAGTAGGACAAAGAATAAGGAACAAGGACACGGAAGCGACCAGCAGGAGACCAGAGAGAAAGACAGACGAAGACCCACAACCCACAAGAAGCGAAGAAGAGATGAAGGAAACCAAAGAAGAAGAAAACAGAGAGAGAAAGGAGGACAAAGATCAGCTAAGAAAAGGAAGACAGGGGGACATCAGAGAGAGAAAGAGAGAGAGTCAGTGCAAGACCCACAACCCACAAGAAGCGAAGAAGAGGTGAAGGAAACCAAAGAAGAAGAAAACAGAGAGAGAAAGGAGGATAAAGATGAGCTGAGAAAAGGAAGACAGGGGGACATCAGAGAGAGAAAGAGAGAGAGACAGTCAGTTCAAGACCCACAACCCACAAGAACCGAAGAGATGAAAGAAAACCGAAGAAGATGAAAACAGAGGGTCAAAGAGGTATACAGCCATGACACAGAGAGGAGCTATAAGAACAGGGGACAGAAGACCAAAGAGGAACAGACACTTGAAGACCCATTACCCAATCGTTTATAGAAGGTTCCAATCGTTTATAGTAAAGTAGAGAAAGCCAAAGAAGATGAAAACAGAGGGACAAGGAGGTATATAGCCATGATACAGAGGGGAGCTAAGAACAGGGCACAGAGGACCTAAGAGAGCCCTTGAAGACCCATTACCCACAAGAACCGAAGAAGTAGAGAAAGCCAAAGAAGATGAAAACAAGGAGAAGGAACAAGATGGGATACAGCCATGATACAGAGGGGAGCTAAGAACAGGGCACAGAGGACCTAAGAGAGCCCTTGAAGACCCATTACCCACAAGAACCGAAGAAGTAGAGAAAGCCAAAGAAGATGAAAACAAGGAGAAGGAACAAGAAGGGATACAGCCATGGTACAGAGAGGAGCTAAGAACAGGGCACAGAGGACCTAAGAGAGCCCTTGAAGACCCATTACCCACAAGAACCAAAGAAGTAAAGTAAGCCAAAGAAGATGAAAACAAGGAGAAGGAACAAGAAGGGATACAGCCATGGTACAGAGAGGAGCTAAGAACAGGGCACAGAGGACCTAAGAGAGCCCTTGAAGACCCATTACCCACAAGAACCAAAGAAGTAAAGTAAGCCAAAGAAGATGAAAACAAGGAGAAGGAACAAGAAGGAATACAGCCATGACACAGAGAGGAGCTATAAGAACAGGGGACAGAGGACCAATGAGGAACAGACACTTGAAGACCCATTACCCACAAGAACCGAAGAAGTAAAGTAAGCCAAAGAAGATGAAAACAAGGAGAAGGAACAAGAAGGGATACAGCCATAACACAGAGAGGAGCTATAAGAACAGGGGACAGAGGACCATAGAGGAACAGAGACTTGAAGACCCATTACCCACAAGAACCGAAGAAGTAAAGAAGTAAAGGAACCCGAAGAAGAAGATGAAAACAGAGGGACAAAGAGGTCTATAGCCATGACACAGAGAGGAGCTAAGAACAGAAGGCAGAGGACCAAAGAGGAACAGACTCTTGAAGACCCATTAACCACAAGAACCGAAGAAGTAAAGGAAGCCGAAGAAGAAGATGAAAACAGAGGGACAAAGAGGTCTATAGCCATGACACAGAGAGGAGCTATAAGAACAGGGGACAGAGGACCTAAGAGGAACAGACTTGAAGACCCATTACCCAAAAGACGCGAAGGGGAGGTAAGGGAGGGTAAGGAGAGTCGGAAGAACGGGGCACCTTATACTACACAACAGCGAGCAGAAGAAGAAGCAGAAGAAGAAGAAGAAGAAGAAGAAGAAGAAGAAGCGGGAGGACTCAGAGCAACAGTAGACAGAGAAAGAGATACCAACCCCACAAGAAACCCCTAAAACAGTTACCATACAAAAACACGACCTCTGGCCACCCTATCCTAACCCCATCGAGCAGAAGCAGAAGAAGAAGCAGACGAAGAAGAAGAAGCAGCAGTAAGTGTCCTAGTGTCCTTGTGGTGTCCTCCTTATCATCTCTGCCTCAGTAAACACCAGCGTGACAATTAGTGGGCCGTCTCTGTCACACTAACAAAAGCGGGGCGTGAAGCGTGACCTTGTTCTAGTGCCTCTGGGAAAACAAGGAGGGATCGGAATGCAAGATGTGTGTGTGAGCTCGACTCTGTCTGGTCTGGTCTTGGTCTGGGTCTGGGTCTTGATCGGCTTAGAGGAGGAAAAAGAGAAGGAGGAGGAGTGATGGAAGGGTTATGGAAGGGACGGGAATGGGAGGAAAGGGAAGGAAGGGGGAGAGACGAAGGAGGAAAGGAGAGAGAGAGAACTATATTTACATTCCACTAACACAAACGAACCTAGTAGTAATAATAATAATAATAATAATAATAATAATAATAATAATAATAATAATAATAATAATAATAATAATAATAATAATAATAATAATAATAATAATATGTTCTGTTATAATGGATGTGACTTCAAGACATAATAAAACCCTAACGAGGAAGATAATATGCCTTCACTGGACTAGGGAAGGGAAAGGAAGGGAAGGGATGGGATGGGATGGGATGGGAAGGGAAGGGAAGGGAAGGGAAGGGAAGGGATGGGAAGGGAAGGGAAGGGAAGGGATGGGATGGGAAGGGAAGGGATGGAAGGGGTTTAGAAAGGATAGGAAGAGATGAGGAGGAAAGGGAAGGAATGGGATGGGATGGGAAGGGTTGGGAAGGGAAGAGAGGGGAAGGGAAGGGAAGGGAAAGGATGAGATGGGAAGGGAACGGAAAAGGAAGGGATGGGAATCTCTCTCTCTCTCTCTCTCTCTCTCTCTCTCTCTCTCTCTCTCTCTCTCTCTCTCTCTCTCTCTCTCTCTCTCTCTCGTTAAACTCAAAAGCGTTCAATGCGTCAAAGACTTGGGGGTCAAAATCGCGTCAAACCTCAAATTCTCACAGCAATGCATCGATGCAGCAAATAAAGCGAACAGAATGTCGGGCTTCATTAAAAGAAACTTTGTATTCAAGAATAAAGATGTAATACTCCTGCTCTACAACAGTTTAGTCAGACCCCACTTGGAATATGCGGTACAGTTTTGGTCTCCCCACCATGCAAAGGATATTGCTAAATTAGAAGGTGTTCAGCGTCGGGCAACGAAAATGATCCCTTCCTTGCGCAACAAATCCTACGAAGAAAGGCTTTCTACCCTTAACATGTTCTCTCTTGAGAAACGTCGCCTCCGAGGAAAACTGATCGAATGTTTTAAAATACTAAATGGTTTCACGAATGTAGACAGATCAACATTGTTTATGATCGATGACACTTTGCGCACGAGGAACAATGGCGTAAAACTCAGATGTAGACAAGTAAATTCAGACTGCACCAAATTTTTCTTCACCAACGTTGTAGTGCGAGAATGGAATAAGCTTCCACCGTCAGTGGTCCAGTGTAACACGATTGACTCCTTCAAAATAAGCTCGACCGTCACTTCCTTCAACAACATCAACTAGAGTAGAAATGCAACGTTTTGGAGTCTTCTGATTAATGTAAAATCACTTAGGTTTAAGGACAGACCACCAAGTCTGGACCATGGGTCTGTGGTCTGATTTTCTATATAAATCTATGTATATCTCTCTCTCTCTCTCTCTCTCTCTCTCTCTCTCTCTCTCTCTCTCTCTCTCTCTCTCTCTCTCTCTCTCTCTCTCTCTCTCTCTCTCTCTCTCTCTCTCTCTCTCTCTCTCTCTCTCTCTCTCTCTCTCTCTCTCTCTCTCTCTCTCTCTCTCTCTCTCTCTCTCTCTCTCTCTCTCTCTCTCTCTCTCTCTCTCTCTCTCTCTCTCTCTCTCTCTCTATCTATCTATCTATCTATCACCCCCCTTGCTCTATCCTCGTCACGCCTGCCCATCGCCACGCTCAGGGCAATGCATCAACTCGTGTGGCCGCCCATATCTCCCTTACACAAACAACGCCTGCCATGTATGTCCTGCCGCGATCAAGCCCTATGTAGCCAGCATACAGTACACCCCGTTCGGCCCCGTTCACGCTGTGCCGACGCTGGGCCACGACAACCTAGCGACTCAAAGGGTACACGAGGTCTTAATTTTGATGTGAAAGGGTCGCACATGGTCGGGAAGAGGTCTTGAAACGATCGCCGGATGCTGAGTCGGCACACGGTGAAGGAGCCTAAAAGTCGCTAGGTTGTCTTGGCCCAGAGTCGGTGCACAATGTGAACAGGGCCGAATCCTAGTACCTTTTTGCTTTAGTCTGCCCTACCGTTCGTCCTTGTCCTAGTTTCTTGGTCATTTCCTCTCCTTCCTCTTCTCTCTCTATGCTAGTTTTCTCTCCCCTTTCTCCTCCTCCTTAGAACATAAGAACATAAGAACGTAAGAAGTCCGCAAGAAGCCGGTTGGTCTACACAAGGCAGCCCCTTTAATTCAAACCCAGCCTTACCTCACTATCCATGAATTTATCCAACCTCTTCTTGATTTTATCTATGGTATTGGCACCCACAACATGACTGCCAAGTCTGTTCCATTCATCCACCACTCTGCTGACGAACCAATTCTTGCCTATGTCTTTGTTGAATCGGAATTTATCTAACTTAAATCCATTGCTTCGTGTCCTGCCTGGTTCTTTAACAACCAAAACCTTATTCACATTCCCTTTATTAAATCCCTTCATCCATTCATAAGCTTCGAGCAGGTCTCCGCGCTACCTTCGCCTTTCTAGAGAGTGTAGATCTAAATGCTTAAGGCTATCCACATAAGGCAAGCATCCCTCTTTTCACCTCTCTCCTCTCCTTCTTTCTTGTCTTCCCTGTACTCACTGACTATTATAGAAGAAGAAGAAAAAGATGAAGAAAAAATAACGAGAGCAAAAAGGAGAAGAAGGCGTAGGCAAAAGAGAATAAAGAGAAGAAGAAGAAGAAGAAGAAGAAATAAAAGAGAAATAAAAAAAGTAGGCGGCATAAAATTAATGAACGGTGTCGAATTTCATGTTGTCTAATGTGTCCTGAGCAACGCCGTGACGAGGCCGTTCATCTCCGCCCCTGCAACACCTCCTCCACCACCACCACCACCACCAACAACAACAACAACAACACCATCACCATCACCATCTCCGCCCCTGCAACACCTCCACCACCACCACCACCACCACCAACACCAACAACAACAACAACACCATCACCATCACCACTACCACCACCACCACCACCACCACCACCAACAACAACAACAACAACACCATCACCATCACCACTACTGTTATCATCACCCCCAACACCAAAATCACAAGGGAATGAGATGGGATGGGATGGGATAGGAAGGGAAGGGAAGGGAAGGGATAAAAAGGGAAGGGATGGGAAGGGAACTACTACTTCAACTACTACTACTACTACTACTACTACTACTACTACATTAATATCTATCTGGCTCTCCCTCTATCTATCTATCTATGTATCTAAGTTGTTGTTGTTGTTGTTGTTGTTGTTGTTGTTGTTGGTGGTGGTGGTGGTGGCGGCACGTAGCAACCCCCATAAATAATAATAATAATAATAATACCACAAAGTTAATATTGACCTTCTAATTATTATCTATACTTTATTATGAAGTCTGATATG
>NC_066525.1:1695000-1702500 GCF_024679095.1 Eriocheir sinensis
TTTAGCTGAGGAAGGCTTTAAATTAGGCAATGCGTGTGTGGCTCCCCTTCCTCCCCCCCCCCCCCGCCCCCTCTCGCACCCCTCCACCTCCCCCCTTCAGCGGCTTCCTGTATCTCTCTTGGTGGCTTCAGAACACACACACACACACACACACACACACACACACACACACACACACTCACGAGCACAACCAAGAACCGAGTCAACAAACACATGCGATAAAGCTGAAGGAAATTGCACACACACACACACACACACACACACACACACACACACACACATAACGACGCAAAACCATACACAAACTCCCCCTCTCCAAACACACACACACACACACACACACACACACCTTCACCCCCTCCCTCTCTCTCCCCCTCCTCCCTCAATCCTATACCAGAGAGATCCTTCATAATATCCTACAAAGACATCCTTCTCTCTCTCTCTCTCTCTCTCTCTCTCTCTCTCTCTCTCTCTCTCTCTCTCTCTCTCTCTCTCTCTCTCTCTCTCTCTCTCTCTCTCTCTTTATCTTAGGCAAACAGGAGCATACCCCTCGACCTTCCTTCCTCCTCCTCCTCCTACTCCTCCTCCTCCTCCTCCTCTTCCTCCTTCAGGGTGGCAGGAAGAGGGTGACGCTAAAGAGATCGTTTGTGTTATCTCTCTCTCTCTCTCTCTCTCTCTCTCTCTCTCTCTTGAACCCGGAGATGCTGCTAATAAGAGAGAGGAGAGAGAGAGAGAGAGAGAGAATCCTGCTGATGACGATGATGATACCAGTTATTATACTTTCAAATGAGACTAATTGCTTGCCTTCGTCTGTTGTTACTGCCTATACCGAGAGTTGGGTTACGTTCGTTCGTGTGTGTGTGTGTGTGTGTGTGTGTGTGTGTGTGTGTGTGTGTGTGTGTGTGTTTTGAGTTCTGCGCCACTCCAACAAGCTTCCCGTATTGGTATTTTAGTCTGTGTTGGGTTTTTTCTTCGTCTTACTCAACATCTCTTCAATATCCTTCCTTCCTTCAATCCTTTTCCACTTCCTACCTTCCTTCTTCCCTCTCTTATATCCTTCTTTTCTTCCCTCTTTCTCCACTTCCTACCTTCCTCTTCCTCCTCCTATATCCTTCTTTTACCTCCTTTATCCCTTCCTTCCTTCCTCTTCCCTCTCCTTCTCTCCTTCAATCCTTTTCAACTTCCTTCCTCTCTCTCTTTCCTCTCTTATATCCTTCTTTCCTTCCCTCCTTTTCAACTTCCTTCCTTCCTTCTTCCCTCTCCTATATCCTTCTTTCCTTCAATCCTTTTTCAATTTCCTCCCTTCCTTCTTCCCTCTCCTATATCCTTCTTTCTTTCCCTCCCTTTTCAACTTTCTCCCTCCCTCTTCCCTCCCCTTCTTTCCTTCACTCCTTTATCCCATGTTCCCTCTCCTAAATCCTTCTTTCCTTCCCTCCTTTTCCATTTTCTCCCTCCCTCTCTTCCTTCGTTCCTTCCTTCCTTTCTCTTCTAGCTCTCCCTCCTTCGTTCCTTCCTTCCTTTCCTCCTCTTCTAGCTCTCTCCCTCCCTCCTTCCCTCCCTTCCTTCCTTCCTTCATCTCCTCCTCCTCCTCGAATCTCCCTCTCGCTCTCAATCTCAAGGCGCTTCTTATCACGCTCATAAAAAGTCTTATTCAAGCAAACTGAGGAACCACACACACACACACACACACACACACACGCACACACACACACGTCCTTGTCCATGCAACAGGTTAAGACTTATACCCATTTCTTCTTTTTTTTTTTTTCTTTTTTTTTTCTTCTTCTTCTTCTTCTTTTCCTTCTTCTTCTTCTTCTTCTTCTTCTTCTTCTTCTTCTTTTTCTTCTTCTCTATTATGTTTCTGTTTCTTGTTCTTCTCGTTCTTGCTCTTCTTTTTTTCTCTCCTCCTCCTCCTCCTTCTTTTCATCTTGTTATCGTTCTTGTTTTTCAGCCTCCTCCTCCTTTTCCTTATTCTTCTCGTTCTTCTTACTCTCCTCCTCCTCCTCCTCTTCCTCTTTTTCCTTTTTCTTCTTGTTCTTCTTACTCTCCTCCTCCTCCTTTTCCTTATTCTTCTTGTTCTTCTTACTCTCCTCCTCCTCCTCCTCCTCTTCCTTCTCCTCCTCTTTCTCTCCCTTCTTCCTCTTCCAAGCCGGACCAACACACACCAAGCCATGCACGGAGGCACCTCACAAGCGCTACACATTGGACGGACAGACTAAGTGAGGAAATTCAAGCCAATATTGGACTTGCTCGAGATCTGTGGACGTGACCTCCGTAACGAAATGCAACTACTGACCACGACGGACCCCTTAGAGCGAGTGCGTACGTGAGGTGCGTAGCGGCGGGGAGTGTGTGAGGGGGGAGAAGGGAGGACTATGCAAGTAGGCCGATATACATAGAACAACTGCAAGGTTATTTTCTGGGCCTCTGACAGTGACTTAGGATAAACTGCACTGCCCAGATATCCTTCAGTGTAGTTGTGACGTAGGTGAAGTTGGGGGGCGTATGTTATAGCTGCCCGTTGCCTCAGTGCTCACCTCCGTACCACTGACCATTGAGACCATCACAAAGGGATTCAAGACCACTGCAACATCCGGGTTACCATAGTTTACCTTCCCCAGGTTTCCCCAGGTGAGCACAGGTAACCATTTATCGACCATGAACGTGCAAAATGAAGCTTCCAACACCATCGACCTTGCCCAGAAATGTCTCCCACGATGCACAAAACTATAAACAAAGACAGTGCAAGAAAGACAAAGACAGTGCAGGCGAGGAAGGAAGAAAGAAAGGAAGAAAGGAAGCAAAACAAGAAAGAGAGAGAACATGAATAAAACAAAGACAAGGAAATTGACCCCTCTTTCGGCCACCTCTTTGGATTCTTTTTAGGAGCGGCGAGTAGCGGGCTTTTTTCATCTTACTGTTTCCTTTTGTTTTGTGCCCTTGAGCTGTCTCCTTTGTTGTAAAAAAAAAATAAAGACAGAAAAGGAGGATGAACCGCTGCATGGGTGAACTGCGCGCCAACTACCCAGGCAAGGATTCGAACCCCAGACCAGCAGTTTCATAGTCGGGCACGCTAACGAAGGCCCTACAAATACGGCTGAATGAGAACGCGTTTGCTACAAGACTAACTCACTGTATATGACCCGTAGCGGACGAGACGTAGATACAGAAGACTGACCAACCATGCAACCTTCTCCTCCTCCTCCTCTTCCTCCTCCTCCGACCGTGACGAAGCCCCTACAAATACAGCTGAATGAGAACACGTTTGCTACAAGATTAACTCGCTACGTATATGACCCGTAACGGACGAGACGTAGATACAGAAGAGTGACCAACCAAAACCATGCAACCTCCTCCTCCTCTTCTTCCTTCCTCGACCGTGACCCCTCAAGCTGGTGACGGTCATGGGAAGGGTCTGCTGGGAGAGTCCTGCTCGTGATTGTTACAGGACGCGTATGCATAAAAGAAAAGGAGAGCAGGATGCAGGATGACTGTTGAGAAGGACTGAAGGAGCGAAGGATAGCTCTTAAAGGAAGGGATTGGACGTTTTGCATATGAGAGAGAGAGAGAGAGAGAAAAAAAAATAAAAGAAAGCAAGGGCGCAGAGGAAAGAGGAGGAAGAAAAAGAAGGATGAAGAAATGAATGGAGACATGAGAGAGAGAGAGAGAGAGAGAGAGAGAGAGAGAGAGAGAGAGAGAGAGAGAGAGAGAGAGAGTAATAAAAAGGAAGTAGAGGAAGAGGAGAAAAAAGGATGGATGAAGAAATGAATGGAGACATGAGAGAGAGAGAGAGAGAGAGAGAGAGAACTTCCATTCCAGTAAACTACAGATTTTATTTATATGGACACACACACACACACACACACACACACACACACACACACACGAGAAAGTCAAGAAACAAAACAAAAAAAAGAAAAAAAAAAGAAAAAAGAAAGAAAAAAAAGTAGAAAGGTGCATTCAGGAGGAGGAGGAGGAGAGGAGGAGGAGGAGGGAGGAAGACCCCTTGTGTGTGAATCAGCCGAAGAGGGAGGGAGGAGGAAGAGGAGGAGGAAAGGGAGGAGGAGGCGGAGGAGGAGGAGAGACCAGCAGCACCACCTGTCTGGCGCCACACTGTCGCCTCCTCCGCCTCCTCCTCCTCTTCCTCCTCCTCCTCCTCCCCCTCCCCCCCCTGTTAGTCGCCGCCGCCGCCGCCGCCTCCCCGCTGCTTCTCACGCTCTCTCTCTCTCTCTCTCTCTCTCTCTCTCTCTCTCTCTCTCTCTTTTTTGTTTTGTTTTCCTGTTCTTTCAATATTAGAAGAAGGAGGAGAAGGAGGAGGAGGAGGAGGAGGAGAGGAGGAGGAGGAGAAAGGACGAATGCATTTATTTTCCTCTTTTCTCTTCCTCCTCTTCTTCCTCTTCTTCCTCCTCCTCTTCTTCCTCTTCTTCTCTTCCTCCTCCTCTTTATTTTTCTCTTCTTTATCAATCTCATTTCCTATGTTCACTCTCTTCCTCTTCCTCCTCCTCCTCTTCCTCCTCTTCTTCCTCTTCCTCTCCTTTTCTTCCTTTTCCTCTTCTTTATTTTCCTCATATATCAATCTCGTTATTTTTTTTTTGTTCACTCTCCTCCTCCTCCTCCTCTTCCTCCTCCTCTTCCTCATCACCATCACCACCACCACCATCATCACCAGCACCCTCATTCCTCTCTCTTTGACCTTAATACTATGACCACCATCACCACCACCACCACCATCACCACCATTACCACCACCACCATCACCACCACCACCACCACCATCACCACCACCATCACCACCACCATTATGTATTTTTTTTCTTTTTCTTTCTAATTATTTTCTTTCTTCGTTTCTCTCTCTTCTTTCCTTCCTTCCTTTCTTCTTTGTGTTACTTCCTTCTTCTTCCCTCCTCCTCCTCCTCCTCTTCCTTTTTCCTCCACGTCATCTTTCTAAACACTTTTTCCTCCAATATATCGTTTTTTTTCCTCCACTTTCCTCTTCTACATTTTCCTCAATCTCTCTCTCTCTCTCTCTCTCTCTCTCTCTCTCTCTCTCTCTCTCTCTCTCTCTCTCTCTTATAAGGAAAAAGCGAGGATTTGCGTCAATGTTAAAATGTAGGTTGCTTAGATTTACATGTGTGTGTGTGTGTGTGTGTGTGTGTGTGTGTGTAGGCTTCTTCTCGTCTTCATTCTTCTTCTCCTCCTCTTCCTCCTCCTTTTCTTTCTTCTTCTTCTTCTTCTTCCTCTTCTTCTTCCGCTTCATTGCTCACCAAATCGCCAATCGGGTCATCGCTATGTTCCCTTACGTAACTCTCTCTCTCTCTCTCTCTCTCTCTCTCTCTCTCTCTCTCTCTCTCTCTCTCTCTCTCTCTCTCTCGTTTTCTGTATTGTCTTCATTTGTGTCTTACCAGCAACGCGACACTTGCTCTCTCTCTCTCTCTCTCTCTCTCTCTCTCTCTCTCTCTCTCTCTCTCTCTCTCTCTCTCTCTCTCTTAATTATCTCCTTTTTTTCTTTCTTTTTTTCTTTCCTCATTCTCGTGTTTCCTCCTCCTTATCTCTCTTTTTCTCTCTCTCCTTCTCTCCATTCATATCTTCCTCCATCCCTCCACTCTTCCCTTCCTCCCTCCTCCTCCTCCTCCTCCTCCTCTTCTTCTCTCCTTTCATTCTCTATTCCTTTTTTCAGTTTTTGCTAATTTTTCCATCTCTCTCATTTTCCAATTATCTTATCTCTCCTTTTTTATACTCTCTCTCTCTCTCTCTCTCTCTCTCTCTCTCTCTCTCTCTCTGTTTTTGATAATTTTTCCATCTTTCTCATTTTCCAATTATCTTATCTCTCCTTTTCATACTGTCTCTCTCTCTCTCTCTCTCTCTCTCTCTCTCTCTCTCTCTCTCTCTCTCTCTCTCTCTCTCTCTCTCTCGACACTTCGGTAGCATCTCTTACTCAAGGTTGTTTCATGAGAGCAAGTGACCTAAAGTGTCTCTGACTGGCTCGAGGGAACTGAGTGTGTGGACAGGGGGATAAGTGTCTGTTTGTCTGTGTGTGGAGAGAGGCAGAGAAAGACCGCGCGAGAGAGAGAGAGGGAGAGGGGGAGGGGGGCAGCACGCGGTATTAGAAGTGTTATGCGCGAAAGAGGAATCCTAGGAACTCCCAGGTCCTCACAGACACACATACACACAGACACAGAGGGATGAGTGTCTGTGTGCCTGTGTGTGTGGAGAGAGGCAGAGAAAGACCGCGCCAGAGAGAGAGAGGGGAACAGGAGGAGGGTGGCAGCGCGCGGTATTAGAAGTGTTATGCGCGAAAGAAGAATCCCAGTAACACCAAGGGACCCAGTGCATCATTTCTCTTCCTCACAGACACACACATACACACAGACACAGAGGGATGAGTGTCTGTGTGTGTGGAGAGAGGCAGAGAAGGACCACGGGCGAGAGAGAGAGAGAGAGAGAGAGAGAGAGAGAGAGAGAGAGAGGGACAGGAGAAGGGTGGCAGCGCGCGGTAAGAAGTGTTATGCATTGAAAATTGTATATCTTCACAGTACAGTTCTCTCCTGTCCTCCAGACTTTGAAGCCCTGATCGTATAGGTATTTACAACCGCTTCTTCCTTCCATTTAATTAACAGTAACATGTAACATTTCAAAGGCCGTAAAGGAGATCAATCGGGTTCTCACGAGAGTTCTTTCAAGTTCAAGGTACAGAAGAATGGTCAGACTATCCCTAGGCTCATAAAACTACCCCTGGAAATGGCCACAACTCCTGCCCCTCCTCCTCCTAGCCTTGTCAACTATGTGCTTGGGCGCCGAAATGGTTTAGAATATGACTTTCAATGCGGGCGAGAGAGAGGAGGAGGAGGAAGAGGAGACGTGACCTAACCACACCCCAGCCAGCGTCTCCTTCCCCTCAGGCACACCGCGGCTCCAAGGTGTCCAAGGAAGAGGAGGAGGAGGAGGAGGAGGGAGATGAAAGTAGAGAGAGAGAGAGAGAGAGAGAGAGAGAGAGAGAGAGAGAGCACTGGGAGGTCTTTCAGGCTTATTACCGTGTGTGTGTGTGTGTGTGTGTGTGTGTGTTTCAAAGGTTATCAGTCTGCTTACTTCCTTGTGTGTCTTTGCGTCTGAAGATACTTAATGAAAACGTGGGGAGAGAGAGAGAGAGAGAGAGAGAGAGAGAGTATGTGTGCGTGTGTGTGTGTGTAACTGTTCCTCTTTCTCCATCCTCCTCCTCCTCCTCCTCTCTCTTATCTCTTCTTCCTCTTTCTTTCCTTCCCTTCCTTCCTCCCCCTGGTCCTCCTTTCTCTTCCTTTTCCTTCCTCCTCCTCCTCCTCCTCCTCCTTCACCTCCTCCTTTCCCTTCCTTCTCCTCCTCCTTCTCCCTTCCTTTCCTCTCCTCTCAATCCTTCACCGCCAGAGTCCTACACGAGATCCTACCTACAAGTCCTTCCTTACCCTTGACCCCCTTGACCTTTGACCTTCATCCCTTATGCCCGGGGTCAATCAAGGCCATTTGGTG
>NC_066525.1:1705000-1797500 GCF_024679095.1 Eriocheir sinensis
CATAACTACCCCTGGAAATACCCCTAACAAGATTCAACCTTTCCCAGCATCCACCAGCAAGATTCAACCTTTCCCAGCATCCACCAGCGAGATGTAGCTTTTCCCAGCATCCACCAGCAAGATTCAACCTTTCCCAGCATCCACCAGCTAGATGTAACCTTTCCCAGCATCCATAAGCAAGATTCAACCTTTCCCAGCATCCACCAACAAGATTTAACCTTTCCCAGCATCCACTTGCAATATTCAACCTTTCTCAGCATCCACCAGCGATATGTAACCTTTCTCTGCATCCGCCAATAAGATTTAACCTTTCCCAGCATCCAATAACAAGATTTAACCGTTCCCAGCATCCAATAACAAGATTTAACCTTTCCCAGCATCCAATAACAAGATTTAACCGTTCCCAGCATCCGCCAATAAAATCCAACCTTTTCTAGCGATTACCAATAAGATTTTAACAATTTTTTAACGCCCAGCACACACACAGAGCCTGATGATGGGAGAGGCAAGCAAGCAGAGGAACCAAAGGAAGGAGACGAAGAAAGAAAGACAGGAAAGGCAGGTAGTAATGAAGGAAGGGAGCCAGACAGGTAAGCCAGTCACGTTGGTGCATGGCTAGGCGGGAGATCATCGCCTAATCCAGCGGTGCCCAGCCCAGCGCCGCGCCCGTACAAGGTGTCGGGGGCGGCCGTTAAAGGTGAGAACCAATTGGCAGCACCGACGAGCGCTCTGACCTGCCCGGCATAGGTGAGCATGTGGATGAAAGCGAGGTGGGTGGGTGGAGGTGTTGAAGGGGGTGGAGGATGGGAGGTTGACTGGCTGACTGGTTGAGCGACTGCATGCATGGATGGCTTTGGGAGTGGCGAGCATGCAAGGGATTATAATGATGAGGAGGAGTAGGAGGAGGAGGAGGAGGAGGAAGATGAGGAGGAGGAGGGGGAAGGAAGAGAAAGCAGCAAGAGAAAAGAAAATAAGATAAACATTGAACTGAGGGAAGGAAAGAAAGAAATTAGACATCCTATTCTTGAACGTTACGAACCTGTTGAAGCCAATATACGGATGTGAGGGAAGGAAAGAGAAGGGATAGTTAAAGGCACCATACTCTTGAACGTTAAAAGTTACTGAAGTTGACATACGAAGCTGAGGGAAGGAAGGGAAGGACCAAATTACAGACACCTTATTCTTGAAGGCTGGGTAAGGTTAACGAGCAAAACTGAAGCCCATATGAAAGGTTAAGAGAAGAAAGGGAAGGATAAGTTAGACACCCAATTCTTCATACTGAATCAAATATACAAAACTGAGGGAAGGAAGAGAAGGAAAGTTAGACACCCAATTCTTGAAGGCTAGGTTAGTTTAGTGAGTCGTATCAAAGCTCATATTAGGGAAGGAAGGAAAAGAAGTTGGACTCTATTCTTTAACGCAAGCAAGAGTTAACGAATCGTACTGAAGTTTATTTACAAAGCTGAAAGAAGGAAAGGACTGACCAAGTTACAGATATCCAATTCTTGAAGGCTATTGGGTCATATCAAAGCTCATATTAGGGAAGGAAGGGAAGGAAAAGAACTTAGACGCTGTTCTTCTACGCAAGCAAGAATTAATGAATCGTATTGAAGTTTATTTACAAAGCTGAGGGAAGGAAAGGAAGGACCAAGTTACAGATACCCAATTCTTGAAGGTTATTGGGTCATATCAAAGCTCATATTAGGGAAGGAAGGGAAGATGAGATAGTTTAGTCTTGAGTAGGAGTTCCGAACGCAGAGTCAATACAAACATGGCTCCTCGCAGTCATAACACGCCAGCTCAGAGATTGATTACGCGAGAGAGCTTACGTTCTTACACCACGAGACACACACAGGCTGATACAAGTAGTGGAGGTGGTGGTGGTGACGGGGGAGAGGGGGGAGCTTCAAGGAGGGCGAGCAGAAAGTCACGTCACCCCGGATCACAGCGGGGTGGGGGTGGGGAGAGCGATACACGTTATTAACCAGTATAGGACAGGCAGAGAGAGAGAGAGATCGGGTTCCTCCTCTCCAAACAGTGATAAGCAAAATGAACTTACTTATGCAGTGACCAACCGAGACTTCGTAGAAAAAAAAAAAGAAAAAAAAAAAGGAGAAAGTAAACAAGAAAATTAATCCCACGTCGGAAGTGATCCATCTCTCTCTCTCTCTCTCTCTCTCTCTCTCTCTCTCTCTCTTAGGTAAAAGGAACAAGCCACCGAGACTCCTTTGACACCTCCTCCTCCTCCTCCTCCTCCTCTTTAACTCTTCTTTCACTCGCTTTTCTCTTTCTTCCTCTTCCTATTCATCCATATCTCTCCTCCTCCTCCTCCTCCTCCACTAACATCCGGTAGCCTTCACACACATATTACAGAACAGTTGCGTCTCTCTCTCTCTCTCTCTCTCTCTCTCTCTCTCTCTCTCTCTCTCTCTCTCTCTCTCTCTCTCAGGAACTGGTAAAGAAAATATAGCGATAGTACGATGAGATTTTACCAAGCATTTCCTGTTATCACCGAGAGAGAGAGAGAGAGAGAGATAAGGCTATTCAAAATCCACCTACGATTTCCACACAATCTTCCCTTTGCATAAGAAACCTCAACCACATAACAAAAGCTCAACATCATCTAATTAACACTACAACTTGATATAATGGAGCTTTTTTTCCCCTTAACTCCTTCCTTTACAAGCCAACACAAGCTTCCCTTCTCGTAAACTTTTGGCCCATAGCAAATACCAATACCGTACAAGCATAACATAACATAACATCAGTAATATATAAGTAACAAGAGAGGTCAATATAATGAATTCACTTACCTTACCTCCTCAGACTGGTGGTGATGGTGCTGGTGGTTGTGGGTACTCATATATTAAAGAACCCAGCGTGGAGGTTTAGGTCGACCAGCCAGTCAGTCAGCCAAGCCAGTTCGATTCCATGTAGTTTCAGTGGGTTAGCCTTGCTTTTCAATTAACAGCCCACCTCATGTTCCCTTTTCATATTTTTCCTTTCTAATTATTGCTTCTATGTCTGTCTTTTCACTTTCCTTTGCAACTTTCATCTCGTCTGTCTTTTCACGTTCACCTAATTTGATGGATTCACACGTTCACTGCTTTCTAGTTTGGCTTTTCACATATTAGCTGACGTCGAGGTGTGGCCCGTCGACTTGGTATACAGATGTGGCAGCTATACGTTCTGGTTCCCTATTGGTCCTTTCCTCTTTTGCTGGTGTCCACACTTACAAACACACAAGCAAACACGAACACTATATAGTCAATCCTGCCTTGGGTCAATCCACACTCAGTATATAGATGGGAGAGTTACGTTCTGGTCCCCTATTGGTCCTTTCCTCTTTTGCTGGTGTCCCTACTTACACAAACACACGCCAACACGAACACTATATAGTCAATCCACACTCAGTATATAGATGTGACAGTTAAGATCTGGTCCCCTTGTGGTTCCCTCCTCTGGTGATGTCTTCACTTACACACGAACACTAACACAAACTCTATATAGTCAGTCAGTCCACATTTAGTACCAACGCCTGTCCTGGAAGAGAAGAAAGGATTTGTTTAATTAATAAGTGTGCTCTGGAAACTAACTTAAAGATAGTAAAAGAGATGTAGGAGTAAGGGATTTATTAGTATCTGATCCCAAACCCACACTCTTCAATCCTTTATAATACTCTTGGATTCTATCGTAAACCCCAAACACGACTTATGAGAAGAATCCAATACCATAAACTTCTGTTTTTTCCAATCTTAGTATCTGATCACAAATCCTTACCATCCAACCCTTTAAAATACTCCTGGAAACCATCTCAATCCCCTAACACAACCACTATGAAGAATCCAACCCCATAAACTGCTTCTAATCCCCCACGAAGATCTCAACCCGATGATTGATGACGATTACTCTAACTCTCAGGCTGTCTCACGGTGGAGAAAATCATAATATTGGTATTACTGAAATTACAAACCCTTCATTGGAGTCTATAATAATATGAAGCGTATATTAGCCTCGTAGCTTCGTATGATTAACAAGGGATGATTAATCTGTCTGCTTGTGGACCAAACTAATAAAATGTCACGGTGATTTATATTCGTAAGAGGGTTAACATGATCAAAGTTGAACACACACACACACACACACACACAGACACACACATCGAGACTGCAGTGCCTTCCTTAACAGCCTAACTCAACCTAGCCCCTTCAGTCCATAGCCTATAAAAAATAACCTAATCCAACCTAACCTAACCTAGCCTAACTTAACCTAACCCCTCCAGTCCATGGCCTATAAAAAAAACTAACCTAACCTAACCTAACTTAACCTAACCCCTCCAGTCCATAGCCTATAAAAAAACTAACCTAACCTAACCTAACTTAACCTAACCCCTCCAGTCCATAGCCTATAAAAAAACTAACCTAACCTAACCTAGCCTAACTTAACCTAACCCCTCCAGTCCATGGCCTATAAAAAAAACTAACCTAACCTAGCCTAACTTAACCCAACCCCTCCAGTCCATGGCCTATAAAAAAAACTAACCTAACCAAGCCTAACCTAACCTAACCTAACTTAACCTAACCCCTCCAGTCCATGGCCTATAAAAAAAACTAACCTAACCTAACCTGACCTAGCCTAACCTAACCTAGCCTAACTTAACCTAACCCCTCCAGTCCATGGCCTGTCAAAAAATACCAAACCTAACCTAACCTAACCTAGCATACCCTCTACCCCGCCCATCCTAACCCGCCCCTACATGAGCGCCATCTATGTAGCACTTATCCCATTGCACCAAGTGGCTCGCGTTGGGTAAGTGTCGCCTCCTCTTTGACAGCCTGATGACGTGATGAGCCACGAAGCATTGCCCTGATGACTTAAATGGCTCGCGTCCCGGCCGGCCCCTTTCCCTCCCTCGCCCATTATAAGACTCCCTTCAAACGACGTCTCAACTTGTCTGTCTGGCTGGTGGAATTTAGGTGTGGAAGGAATGTGAAGGGAGAGAGAGAGAGAGAGAGAGAGAGAGAGAGAGAGAGAGAGAGAGAGAGAGAGAGAGAGAATGGATTTGTGGGTGAGAAGGATAAGGAAGGGAAGGAGAGGGATGGAGAGAGATAGAAATAGGGGAGAGGGAGAGAATGGACTTTTTATATGAGAAGGAAAAGGAGAGGGATGGAAAGGGATGGAGAGGGAGGGAGATTAGATTCCTTCCTTCTTTCCCTCCCTCCTTCCTTCCTTCCTCTCTTTCTTTCTTCTGTGTGTGTGTGTGTGTGTGTGTGTGTGTGTGTGTGTGTGTGTGTGTGTGTGTACCAGCTAAACACATCCCTCCCTTGCAACTGGCTTAAAACACGCATTACCCCCCCACAACCTCCCCCTCCCACTCTCAACCCCCCTTCCACCCCCCACACACAGTTTATCATTTTTGCAAGAGAGAGAGAGAGAGAGAGAGACAGTAACCGCAAGCAAGCAAGTCCATCCTAGTGAATGAGTGGCACTGTACTACGTTATCAAATTCTGTGGTCATTCATGCAACCCACAACGCATGCGCCTGGACGGGAAGGACGATGACGAGGACTCCCCACTACTATATATAGCCTGCCATCATAACACCCAGTCAGGCGCGGCGACGACGAGCCAGGAAAGGAAGGAAGGAAGCCGTGAGATGACTCCGTGTGGATTGGTATACTCACACACACCCGCCTCACATGTCAACCATTTCCAAAGCCCAAAAAGGATATCTATTGGGTTCTGCTTAGTCTTTTTTTGGGTTCGAGGTACAGAGGAAGGGTTAAACTACCAACAGGGCCATTCTACTGCTCTTGAAAATGCCCGGAACTCCTAGGAAAGCCTTGTCAAATACGTGTTCTTGGGCGCCGAAATGTTGAAATATGAATGACTCCCAAGAAAGCGTTACCAAATTACCGTACTCACAACATCCACGACTACCCTTGGAAATGCCCCAAACTCCTAGGAAAGCCTTGTCAAATACGTGTACTTGGACGATGAAATTAAATATGACTCCCAAGAAGACGTTATCAAATTACCGTACTCACAACATCCACAACTACTCCACAACTACCCTTGGAAATGCCCGAAACTCCTAGGAAAGCCTTGACAAATACGTGTTCTTGGGCGCCGAAATGTTGAAATATGAATGACTCCCAAAAAAGCGTTACCAAATTACCATACTCACAGCATCGTATTCCATGTCTCTGACGCATAACAACTACCAAAACGCATCAATAACTAACGATATGAATACTAACTACAAATGAGTATCGGTATCACTGTGGATGAGTCAGTTTTGGGGGGTTGGAATCGATGACATGTTGAGTAAAGGGGCTATTACACTGGGCAAATTTTCCGTGGATCTTCAGTCAAACCACGATTTCCGCTAGCGTGATTCTCATTTGTTTCTTGTTATTGCTGATGATGATGATGGTGAGTAATACCGTAGCTTTGGAAGATCGTGGACACATTAGAAAACCATGGAAATATGAGAACCACGCCAGCGGAAATTATAGTTTGACTGAAAATCCACGATAAATTTGCCCAGTGTAATAGCCCTTTAAGACATTCTGGTATCGTTGGCTGAGTCCCACCATGCATGACGACGCTTTCCATGGCGGTCATGTACTACCATTGCCTAATACGTCCCTCTTTGCTGCTATCCTGCGGACCCAACGTCTGGATGGAGTTCCTTTCCCGTGCATGGCGGCGAGACAGACAGGGCCAGTTTCACAGTTCCCCATGATCGGTTAGTAAGCTCCCAAACCAATACCAGAGCCTTCGAAATTTCCTTGTATAGTGTCTGGTGTTTATATTTAAGTCCACAAATTTGATGAAACTATACTAGAAAAGTCTTGTGTATTTAGTGTGGCATCGAAGACCTCCCCATTTTGGATTGTATGGGATTCTATAGTTTGGTTCGGGCTGTTACGAAATCGGCTCATTGACTCTTGTTCTCAGGCCGATGCAAACCGCTACTGAAGTTTATGAATCCTCAATATTAAAGTTCTCATTCGTGTTGTCGAAACCCAGAGTTCTTTTCCCGTGCATAACGACCAAACTAATAAAATGTCACGGTAATTTGTATTCGTAAGAGGGTTAAAATGATCAAAGTTTAACACACACACACACACACCGAGACTGCAATGCCCTCCTTAATAGCCTAACCTAACCTAACCCCTCCATAGCCTAGCCTAGCATTCCTATCTGTCTGCATTTTTTTCTCGTGATTCTTGTGGTTGTTTGTCATCTTCCTTTCTGCCTTTTTCTTCTCCTCTCATTCCTACTGTCTCTTTTTCTCTGTCTCTGTGTTTCTTTCTCTCTCTCTCTCCATCCCTTCCTTCCTATTTCTCTCTTCCCTGTCGTGTTTTTTTTTTCCTCTTCGCTCGTTTATCCTTTTGTCTCTTAATTTAATCATTTCTCTACCTGCTTCATTTTTTATATTTTTTTTCTTGCTTTCTTGGATGTTGCCGATTTATAACATACTAGTGAGAAGTGCTGAAGGAGACTGTGGTGGCCTTTAACTAGCGGTCTCTGTCTCTGTGGTGGCGACTTCTTGGCTGACTAGAGGCGAGTGCGCGAGTCGGGGTCACGGGGAAGGGTCAAACCACCACCAGAGTCATAGAAGCCCCTCTGAAAATGTCCTAAACTACTATGAAAGCCTTGTCAAATGTGTGAGCTTGGGCGACGAAATGTTTTATAAAATATGACCGTAATACTTGATTTTCCGCTTTCTGACCTATAAGTATTGCAAAAAGTCCATCAATAACTAACGACTTCACGATGCATGAGTGTCGTTATCTGCGTGGGGACGAGACCACAAAGGGTTCTCATAAGTGCTCTCGTTCATGATGCAAAAGCCTTGTTAATCTATCACTAGGCTCATAAAACTACCCATGGAAATACTACCAACACAACCCCTACGAAAACCTTATCAAATGCTGGTGTGTAAGCCGTTAGTTGATAGTTCTTATTTCTCAGACATTTTACGACACTGACTGTTCATGAAGGAGTAAAATATGATAGTTTGGGGGGCCTGAAACCGATGAGTACAATATGGTGGGTGCGAGTCTGGTTACGTTGGGCGCTCATCTATGTACGGCATCCCATCGTGCACACTCTATCATAAGGCGAGATAAACACACGGGAGGACACACCATTATCTCAACCACGCCAAGAACGGGGGTGCGGAACGTGGCTGCCTTCTTACCGCTAGCAAATATGGGCGCGCAACATATAGCGAACCTTCCGAAGTGGACACCGCCTCATTCAGCCTCGCATGACCGCCCCGAACTGGCTGAAGCTAATACCCGAATCTGCTTCACCTTAGTATGCGTCGGGGAATCTTGAGCATGCTAATTTGTGCGCCACTGCGGGACGAGGGGAAGGAGGGAGAGTGGGAGGCGGCATTATGACAAAGGTGCAAATTTTTCATAGCTTCCACGCTTTCAAGAACGAAGAGAGGATAGGAAGGGAGGGAAGGACTAGAGATGGGCTTGCATATACGAGCTTCCAACCTATCAAGCTACACCGCAATGATCTAATGGTGTAAATTCTTTATAGTTTACATGCCTTTAAGATCGAAGAGGATAAGGAAGGATAAGAAGGATTTAAGGAGAAGGAGGAGGAACGAGAAAGAGGAAAAAGTAGAAAAAGGAAAGAGGAAGGAGAAAAATGAGGAAGGAGAAAGAAGAGGAAGGAGAAAAAAAGAGGAAGGAGAAAAAGTAGGAAGAAGAAAATCTATTAAACTACACCGCAAATAGAACCTAAAATGACAGTGGAAAAAGGAAATCACTCGGGGTGGCCTTGCATAACCTAACCAAGCTTCCCCTCTGTCACTGTACTCCGCCAAGGCCCAAGGAAGCATTAACATGAACTCGTTAGGGTGAACCAGGCGTCGGAAGCAATGATGGGGGGAGCCAAGGACCCTCGACGTGGCTGGTATGTGGCTCAGTATTGGCGTCAGGGAGTCGTAAAGCCTTATGCAGCGGTGGCGCCTCCTGACAATCACTGGCGGCGCTGGTAACTGCCTCGGCGGTCCGATCCGATACCATCTGTTCGCTGCCGGGGGAAGCGGACTGCTGGCGCCTGTTTGTCCTGTACCCAGCCACCCAGTCATTCATGAAGGTCGCCGCAGCCCGCGTGAAAATCTACGGTAAGAGGCGGCCGGTTTTCATTTACTGGCACATTAGAGAAACTGCAGCCTTGTCTGCCTCGATGTTGGGTAGACTTTAGTATTTCTTCGGTAAAGTAAATACTGTGCTCTTGTTACTTAAGCCTTGTGATCTACTGTAGAGTTCCTTTCCCCGGTCTTTCAATGCTCTCCCTACAGTCTTAGAAACGAGTGAAATAATACTTGAACATTTATTTTTATTATTATTATTATTATTATTATTATTATTATTATTATTATTATTATTATTATTATTATTATCATCATTACTACTACTACTACTTTTATGTTAACTGCTTAAGGTAGAATTACAATAAAGATTAGGGGTCAGTTGCAAGTCTACCATCAATAATAATAATAATAATAATAATAATAATAATGATAAGTGGAAAGGTTAGGTTGGGTTAATGCCACGGAGATGAGCACCTAGGCTACGCGCAGCTATAGTGATCCAATGTTACTATCAAGGTCGGAATCGTGTTAGCTTAGCACACGCCCTTGTCACCATACATCTTAACCATTTTGGAGCTTACACCCACACCCACACACCAACATTTAATATGGCTTTCGTCGAGGTTGTGTTGTTAGTATATCCATGGGTAGTTTCATGAGGCTAGTGATAGTTTCTGCACCTTGAACGTGGAAAAGCACTTACGAGAACCCGATTAATCTCCTTTGTGACCGGAAAATATCACAACCGGACTCATCTCCTTCGCGGCCTTCGGAAAATATCACAACCAGACTCATCTCCTTCGTACCACAACCAGACTCATCTCCTTCGTACCACAACCAGACTCATCTCCTTCGTACCACAACCAGATTCATCTCCTTTGTACCACAACCAGACTCATCTCCTTCGTACCACAACCAGACTCATCTCCTTCGTACCACAACCAGACTCATCCCCTTCGTACCACACTCATCTCCTTCGTACCACAACCAGACTCATCTCCTTCGTACCACAACCAGACTCATCTCCTTCGTACCACAACCAGATTCATTTCCTTCGTACCACAACCAGACTCATCTGCCTTGCGGCCTTGGTAAATGATCACTGTGGGAGTCAAAAGCGTCCAAGAATACGAGGCTGAGAGAAACTCGTGACATCCAACAGAGCCAAGACAAGCCGCCAAGACTGTGACACTTCTCAACATGACTCCACGTGGGTCCGTTCAGGCCGAGGCACATACGCAGTTGTCAACCAGCAGACGACACGAACATGGCGTCTCTACAGCTTCATCCGTGAGTACAAGGTGTTAGATGAGTTATTAGTGCAGGTGAGAAAGGTGTGTTAGTGACGTCAGAGGTGGTGAGTTCGACACGTATTCTGAGACGCTTTCGGATCACGATAAATATTTCCCAAGGCCACAAAGGAGGATAGTCGGGTTCTTAGGAGTCTTTTTTCAGGTTCATGATGCAGATGTAATGCCAGAAAGTTAAGTATGGAATGTACACAGGCTCACAAAAGTATAAGTATTGTAAGTAATTAAAATCTGTAACGGAATGCGGAAGTCTAACGGTCGCAGGGAGACACTTAAATTACTTACATAACTTATACCTACTTTTGTGATCCTGTGTACATTCCATACTTAACCTGGCATTACACAGAAGCCTTGTCAAACTGTTACTAGGCTTATAAAACTGTCCATCGAAATGCTCAAAACCTCTATACGAAAGTCTTAGCAAATGTGGATGTGTGAGCCCCGAGAAGATTGAGGATGTGGGTCAACTTTTGCTCTTTTTTAGGCTATAAGGTTAATGTCTGGGTGACCTGAGCGGCCCATTTCAGCGACAGTGACTATTAATTTCTGGGTACATTAATTTTTTATTGTTGTTGTTTTCACTAACGGGAGGTCTTCGCCATCCACGACCCTCCTAAAGTAAATGGGTGGTTTCGCCCTCCACGACTCAACCTCGCAGTATAACCTCAGTATTTATCCCTAAAAACACCCAATTAACTCTCTCCAGCGGCCCTGCATTGTCATTCATAGCAGCCTGGACTCTCAGCTAACCCCAGGACACCAACCGACTGCCGGACACACTGACACAAAGGTTTAATCAAGTGTTTTACCTGAGGGTGTGCAGGTAACCCTCGGCTTCCCTCCCCGGGCTGGCCTGAACGTGAACGGGGAAGGCCTCGGCTCTGACTGACTTCGGCTTAAACAAAACTCTTTATGCACATTATCCAGTAAATATGAGGTTAAATCTATCTCCTTTCAATTCAATTAAATCCTATTAACTCTATCTGTAATATGGCACGGGAGTACTTAGTGGGAAATGTGTGTTACAGTTGCCGGAGTGGCCGGTATAGAACTATACATTTAAACACATTACGTACTTAAAACTTAAATTACAGTAGTAGGGCATTATTTCTTTACAGTAGAGATTAAATAAAAGACAATTAATACGAGAAATAACACGAAAATTACAATGTTTATGGGCCGAAGTGGGTGGGCAGGTGCCGTTGAGGAGGCGGAGGCGGCCCGGACCCCAAATCACCCAGCAGCTCCTTGATTAACATGTACACGTGCAAATCCCGGAGCCAAGGAACCCTGCGGACCTTAATACAGCTTGTAGAGCACGGCGTGGGCGAGGCACGGACAGCCAGCACCGCCGCCATGGCCTCCAGCTCCCCGGGCTCACCCTCGCACAGGTGGGCCGCCTTACCTGGGTGGG
The DNA here is from genome assembly GCF_024679095.1 of Eriocheir sinensis. NCBI lineage: Eukaryota > Metazoa > Arthropoda > Malacostraca > Decapoda > Varunidae > Eriocheir > Eriocheir sinensis. The sequence goes on from NC_066525.1 coordinate 1,716,852, forward strand.
GGGGCACGGGATTGTGAGGCGGGGGGTGGGGCACGTATTTATGAGGGGGGGCGGGGCACGATGATGAGGCGGGGGGCGGGGGACGTGATTGTGAGGCGAGGGGGGGGGGGCAGGGCAGTAGATGTGAGGCGAGGGGGCGGGGCATGAGATAGTGAGTCGGGGGCGGGGCACGGAATTATGAGGGGGTGGGGGGGGCATGGAATTATGAGGCGCCTCCTTATTATTAATCTCCTTTTCCCTCGGTGTTTCCTTCTCGCACCTCCTTCTTATTCATCTTCTTTCCCCTCGGCGTTACTTTCTCCATTCTCCTTTCCCTTTTCACACGTAATTTTGTTCCTGCCATAGCATGTATTAAACCTCACCTTCTCTTCCAGGCCAACCAGCAGCAGTTGGGGCAGCAAGTCTTCGCCCATTCCCATCGTGCGGAGCGGGGTCAGCCTCTCCCCCATCACCTTAGGCTCCTTCAGTTTCTCCAGCAGCCGGCCCTTCACCCCGTCACCCATGCCCTCGCCCCCGTCCTCCCCGCCAGCACCAAGCTCTCCCTCGGGGCTCATCCAGGCTACCAAAGATTCCCTGTTGCAAGCTGTGTCAAAGAGGGATGCCAAAACAAGTTCCCTAGCTATCGATGTGAGTTTAGCCCTTATTATTTTTTTTCAAACAAAGGAGATGGCTCAAGGGTAGCAAATAGAGTGTAGAAAAAAAAGCCCGCTACTTGCCGCTCCCACAAGACGTTAGCATAGAGTGGCCAAAAGAGAGGTCAATTTCGGGTGGAAAGGTGCCTTGATACACTCTTTTTGCAGTCTTGACCCCATGGATGGCATTGTAGAGAGATGGGGAAGCAAGAAATATAGATCGATAGATTTAAAACTTACCACTCACTTAATAAATACCCCACTCTACAGGAGGACATGCGGGATATGTGTTACTACTACACCCAGCTTGGAACTGACGAGCGCTCCGAGTTCTTGCTGTACATGGCCACAGCGCTGTCCACAGACCATCGCGTAGTGGAGGAACTCATCCAACAGAAACCAGTCGTAAGTAAAAGGAACGAAAAACAATCTTGTGTACTAATCTGCATATTGGTAAACTCATGGCATGGAAACTTACTAGGGGATGGAGGGAGGAGGGCCATGTACTGAGAACTGTGGAGATGAAGGTAGAAGGGAGTAGACCACCTGGGAGACCAAAGAAGACCTGGGGATGGTGAGTGGAGACATGAGAACGATGACCTGTTAATCTGTATATTGGTGAGCTCATGGCATGGAACTTACTAGGGGATGGAGGGAGGAGGGCCATGTACTGAGAACTGTGGAGATGGAGATAGAAGGGAGTGGACCACCTGGAAGACCAAAGAAGACCTGGGGATGGTGAGTGGAGACATGAGAACGATGACCTGTTAATCTGCATATTGGTGAGCTCATGGCATGGAACTTACTAGGGGATGGAGAGAGGAGGGCCATGTACTGAGAACTGTGGAGATGGAGGTAGAAGGGAGTAGACCAGCTGGAAGACCAAGGAAGACCTGGGGATGGTGAGTGGAGACATGAGAAGGATGAGCATTAGCGAAAAGAGAGTGTACAATCACCAACAATGGGACAGATTCATAGCCTGTCCAACCCCATAAGGAAAAATAAATAAACTTTCCACTTGTCCATAATAGAAAGAAAGGCTTCAGGGTTTCATCAAAATGTACATCACAAGTTTTCGTCCTATAAATACAAGGGAAAATATATAACGCTGTTCGTTCGTAATCAAAAGAAAGGCTTCAGAGTATCGTCAAATTGGTCATAATGCGTATCACAAGTTTTCGTTCTCTGCAGGTTGGCGGAGGGAATGGTGACAACGGCGCCCAGCTGCTGCGTTGGGAGGACCGTCTGCGCCAGTCCCTGCAGCCTCCGCACCACTGGGTCTTCTCTCAGATATCCCGGCTCTCAGGGGGCGTCAAGTTCCTGGTGGACATGCGACAGGACTTGTTGGTGAGTTATTTTACAGGTGATGTTTTGTATCATTCGTGTGGCAAGGAGTTTGATCGATATGTGAACTGTTATCTTATCTACTCCTTCTTTCTTGTCAGTCCTCAGAAAACAGATACAAATAGTTACTCTAAGTATGAGAGATTATTCAGTAACGACCCACACTACAGTCATCCCTCAAATAGTACGGTTTCCAATAGTTCGGTTTTGGTTTTATGTACGTTTTAAGAAGATTTTTTAGGATTTTTAAATTTCCCAACGAGCAGGAAATTTAAAAATCCTAAAAGATCTTCTACAACAATCCGTATAAAACTGAAACCTAACTATTGGAAACCGTACTATTTGAGGGATGACTGTACTTGTCCACACACCCTCCTTCCCTTGACATTCACACCCCATGTCTAGTGTATTCATTCAAGGAGTTAAGAGACTGGAAGAGTATGTGAGGGAAAGCTAAAGAAGAGGAATGATAGATGTGTTGACTGGATAGCCCTTCAACTATTCTTAGGATGCTCAAAAAACAGAGATCTATGTCCTAGATATCTACACCCCATGTCTAGTGTGTATATTCAAGGAGTTAAGAGACTGGAAGAGTATATGAGGGAAAGCTATAGAAGAGATTGACTGGATAGCCCTTCAACTATTCTTACGATGCTCAAAAAACAGAAATCTACATCCCCGATATCCACACTCCATGTCTAGTGTGTATATATATTCATGCAGTGTAGGGTTGGAAGTTAGACAGTGGAAGAGAAATGATAAATATGTGTTGAGTGGCCAGGCCTTTTACTATTCTTAAAATCCTCAAAAACCAGAGAGGAATGGTCAGATTTTGAAAGCACCAGACGTATCATTAACAGAGCCACAATCACCGTTGCCAGATTGTCGTACTCAGAGCATATTATTTACCGGTTTCTGACGCCTAACTATTGCCAAGAAACATCAGGATATAACACTTTTAATGATAACTATAAATGAGTTTCGTTATTGGAGCCCAGAAGACAGTTTTGGGGTAGGAAGTCGGGAAATATAAGCATAGTATTTACTGTTTTCTGACGCCTAGCTATTGCCAAGAAACATCAGGATCTAACTCTTTTAACAATAACTATACATGAGTTTCGTTATTTGAGCCCAGAAGACAGTTTTGGGGTAGGAAGTCAGGAAATATAAGTGGCTGAGTACGACAATTTGGCAACGTTGGCCACAATCCTCTACTCAATCATAAAATAACCTGTGAACCAACACATTTTCAGGCAACGCTGTACACCAAGGCTTCCGACCCAACACCCTCTGCCGTCCTAAAGTCCCTCGACACAGTCCTGAGGGAGTTGTTGTCGCTGTGGTTCACGGTCGGCCTTCTGGAGGTACAGCGAATCACCTGGGACTCGCCGTGCAATATTCTACAGAAGGTGAGTTCCTGTATGTCTATGAGAGATGGCTTGAGGGAGGGCAAGTCAGGGGAAGACTGCCCGTGAAGTGGATCAGTAGGGTGCGCGAGTATTGGAGTGAGAGAGTCGGAAGTAGCAGGATTGAGTGTGATGAGAGGGAGTACCAGAACAGGGAAAGACTGCCCGTGAAGTGGATCAGTAGGGTGAGCGAGCATTGGTGTGAGAGAGTCGGAAGTAGCAGGATTGAGTGTGATGAGAGGGAGTACTAGAACAGGGAGAGACCGCCTGTGGAGTGGATCAGTGGAGTGCACGAGTATTGGTGTGAGAGAGTCGGAAGTAGCAGGATTGAGTGTGATGAGAGGGAGTACTAGAACAGGGAGAGACCGCCTGTGGAGTGGATCAATAGGTGAGTTAGTATTGGAGTGAGAGAGTCGGAAGTAGCAGGATTGAGTGTGATGAGGAGTGCCAGAATAGGGAGAGATGGAGACACTTCTGCCGCTGTGAGGGAGCAAGGCGCTGGAGATATAGATAGATAGAGGTTAGTTCCTCAAGCTCTCCTCCTCCTCGGTAGCAGCAGGGATCGTGTTTCTTAATGGTCCCTTTAAGTGAGAAAAATGAGAAAAAATCATCACTCACACAAACCATTTCATAATATATATCAGAGCATTTGTGATCAGTTTATGTATCATCTATTTTGGGGGGTTTATATCATGGCACAAATTTGGCCCGTCACTGCTACACGGTAAAGCCACAGATTTGGCCTGTCACTGCTACACGGCAAAGCCACAAATTTGGCCCGTCGCTGCTACCAGGTTAATCTTCATCCCTTAGATCTCCGAGTATGAGGCGGTCCACCCCGTGCGCAACTGGGCGGATCTCAAGCGTCGAGTTGGCCCCTACCGCCGCTGCTTCACCTTCACCCACTCCTGCATGCCCAAGGAGCCTCTGGTTGTCCTGCACATCTTCCTCACCAGCGAAATCTCATGCTCGATGGGCAAGATCCTTCGGAGTTCGAGGTCGTCATCAATAGGTCAGTGTGGGTTTAGTGTCTCATGATTCTTGGTTGTTATATTGCATTGACCTCACTTGTTGTAAATTCTTGGCATGGAAAACTGTTTGAAGTTGCTAATGCTCATGTAATTGTCCTTCTATACCATGCGCATCTATAGCGTATGCCCCCAACTTTACCTTACTTTTACCATACAAGCTATCAGTGTGTGAACTTAGGTTTGGAGCAGGTGAGGATACAGTGCTGGGAGTCTTGGAGAGATTGGAGGTAGAAGGAAGGAGGCCAGTTGGTAGACCTAGGAAAACGTGGAGAAGGTGTATACAGGAAGACTTGGCATTGATGGGATTGGATGAGCATCAGGCAGAAGACAGAGTAGGATGGAGGAGAGCCATAAAGCGTCCAACCGCTCAGGAAGAGTGAAAACGGACGTTAAACGAAATGATGATGATGAACAGTTACTTAGGTTTGGGTTTCTCTCTGTGACATATGCAATAACTCTTCCCTCTTGTATTTGAAACAGAAAAGAAGGAAATGAAGAAAGAGTTTGAGACCATGTGCCCCTAACTTTACCTTACTCTTACCATAACAGTTATCAGAATGTGAGGTTAGGTTCTTGTTTCTTTCCGTGAACATGAATCATTAACTCTTCCCTCGTATTGGCAACAGAAAAGAAGGAAATGAAGAAAGAGTTTGAGAGCATGTGCCCCCAACTTTACCTTACTCTTACCATAACAGTTATCAGAATGTGAGGTTAGGTTCTTGTTTCTTTCCGTGAACATGAATCATTAACTCTTCCCTCGTATTGGCAACAGAAAAGGAGAAAATGAAGAAAGATTTTGAGAGCATGTGCCCCCAACTTTACCTTACTCTTACCATAACAGTTATTAGAATGTGAGCTTAGGTTCTTGTTTCTTTCCGTGAACATGAAATCATTAACTCTTCCCTCGTATTGGCAACAGAAAAGGAGAAAATGAAGAAAGATTTTGAGAGCATGTGCCCCCAACTTTACCTTACTCTTACCATAACAGTTATCAGAATGTGAGCTTAGGTTCTTATTTCTTTCCGTGAACATGACATCATTAACTCTTCCCTCGTATTGGCAACAGAAAAGGAGAGCATGAAGAAAGACTTTGAGAACCCTTCCCTCATCAACACAGCGATATTTTACTCCATAACGTCAACTCAAAAAGGACTACAGGTGAGAAATGTGTGTGAAGCATGGTTGTAACTAACGCCCATTGCTCTGTATGTCTGAAAGTAATGGAGTGTATACATTGTTGATTCTTCTCGTGTAATGTCCTTTTTTTCCTTTATGGGGTTGGACTGGCTATAGTTGATTTAGGGGAGTTCTTTTTTTTACCGTTGAGCTGCTTCCTGTACTATATAAAAAAACACTAATTCACCTCACTTAACTATTATCAAGAGCATCAAAGCATCATTACCATCTAGGCAGAGTGGAGTCAAGCCTTGGAAAACTTAAATTATTCTTCTTCTATATAAAAAAAACACTAATTCACCTCAGTTAACTATTATCGAGAGCATCAAAGCATCATTACCATCTAGGCAGAGTGGAGTCAAGCCTTGGAAAACTTAAATTATCCTACTTCCAGGGCATTGAACTCGGGAACTATCTCATCAAGCGAGTGGTACATGAACTGAAGGCGGAGTTTCCCAATATGAATCAGTTCTCCAGTCTTTCACCCATTCCTGGCTATGTCAAGTGGCTGAATGGCATGATGGCACAGGCACAGAGAGGTAAGATGCACTTGTGTGTTGAAAGAGGGAGCATCAGTATCACACAACTCACTTTATTGTATAGAAAGTCTCATTGATAAGGAAGCATATATGATTTCTCTGAGTCAAGACCTATAGTGTTTGTTTTGGTTTTGTTAGGTAATGTTAGGTTAAGTTTAGGGTATCTTCAAACACATGATAGCCAGCGCCTTTTGGTATAAATCATCAAAGAATGACCTCACTTTGTTGTATAGAAAGTCTCTTTAGTAAGGAAGCATATATGAATTTTCTTTGTCAAGACCTATAGTAACTGTTTGGGGTTTGTTAGGTTAGGTTAAGTTTAGGGTATCTTCAAACACATGATAGCCAGCACCTTATGGTATAAACCAACAAAGAATGACCTCACTTTATTGTATAGAAAGTCTCATTGATAAGGAAGCATATATGAATTCTCTGAGTCAAAACTTATTGTGTTTGTTTTGGTTTTGTTAGGTAATGTTAGGTTAAGTTTAGGGTATATTCAAACACATGATAGCCAGCGCCTTTTGGTATAAATCAACAAAGAATGACCTCACTTTATTGTATAGAAAGTCTCATTGATAAGGAAGCATATATGAATTCTCTGAGTCAAGACCTATAGTGTTTGTTTTGGTTTTGTTAGGTAATGTTAGGTTAAGTTTAGGGCATCTTCAAACACATGATAGCCAGCACCTTATGGTATAAATCAACAAAGAATGACCTCACTTTATTGTATAGAAAGTCTCTTTAGTAAGGAAGCATATATGAATTTTCTTTGTTAAGACCTATAGTAACTGTTTGGGGTTTGGTAGGTTAGGTTAGGTTAAGTTTAGGGTATCTTCAAACACATGATAGCCAGCACCTTATGGTATAAATCAACAAAGAATGACCTCTCTTTATTGTATAGAAAGTCTCATTGATAAGGAAGCATATATGAATTCTCTGAGTCAAGACCTATAGTGTTTGTTAGGTTAAGTTTAGGGTATCTTCAAACACATGATAGCCAGTGCCTTTTGGTATAAATCAACAAAGAATGACCTCACTATGTTGTATAGAAAGTCTCTTTAGTAAGGAAGCATATATGAATTTTCTTTGTCAAGACCTATAGTAACTGTTTGGGGTTTGGTAGGTTAGGTTAGGTTAAGTTTAGGGTATCTTCGAACACATGATAGCCAGCACCTTATGGTATAAATCAACAAAGAATGACCTCACTTTATTGTATAGAAAGTCTAATTGATAAGGAAGCATATATGAATTCTCTGAGTCAAGACCTATAGTGTTTGTTTTGGATTTGTTAGGTAATGTTAGGTTAAGTTAAGGGTATCTTCAAACACATGATAGCCAGCGCCTTTTGGTATAAATCAACAAAGAATGACCTCACTTTATTGTATAGAAAGTCTCATTGATAAGGAAGCATATATGAATTCTCTGAGTCAAGACCTATAGTGTTTGTTTTGGTTTTGTTAGGTAATGTTAGGTTAAGTTTAGGGTATCTTCAAACACATGATAGCCAGCGCCTTTTGGTATAAATCAACAAAGAATGACCTCACTTTGTTGTATAGAAAGTCTCTTTAGTAAGGAAGCATATATGAATTTTCTTTGTCAAGACCTATAGTAACTGTTTGGGGTTTGGTAGGTTAAGTTTAGGGTATCTTCAAACACATGATTGCCAGCACCTTATGGTATAAATCAACAAAGAATAACCTCACTTTCTTATATAGAAAGTCTCATAAGTAAGGAAGCATATATGAATTTTCTGAGTCAAGACCTATAGTGACTGTTTGGGGTTTAGGTAGGATATGTTAGGTTAAGTTTAGGGTATCTTCAAACACATGATAGCCAGCACCTTATGGTATAAACCAACAAAGAATGACCTCACTTTATTGTATAGAAAGTCTCATTGATAAGGAAGCATATATGAATTCTCTGAGTCAAGACCTATAGTGTTTGTTTTGGTTTTGTTAGGTAATGTTAGGTTAAGTTTAGGGTATCTTCAAACACATGATAGCCAGTGCCTTTTGGTATAAATCAACAAAGAATGACCTCACTTTCTTGTATAGAAAGTCTCATAAGTAAGGAAGCATATATGAATTTTCTTTGTCAAGACCTATAGTGATTGTTTGGGGTTTGGTAGGTTAGGTTAGGTTAAGTTTAGGGTATCTTCAAACACATGATTGCCAGCACCTTATGGTATAAATCAACGAAGAATAACCTCTCTTTCTTGTATAGACAGTCTCATAAGTAAGTCTCATCTTCTAGGGGAGGTCGTTATATTCACTGAGGCTGAGGAGAAGGAGCTACAAGTTTGCCTGGAGGTGGACACGCCCTCTGCCATATATGATCGCCTCCGCAAGCTGTTCACGACCAACGGCTGGATGGAGTCGGCCGAGCTGGTGGATTGCCTGGAGAACCCCCTGATGCGGCTCTGTGCTTACTATCTTGTGGTTGAGAAGAGACGAGGTTATGCCCTTGACTCTGTTGGTAAGCATTATTTTATATCACAATACTATCTTCTTTTTCTTCTTTGTTTATAGTCTGTCTTTTCTTACTGTTGGATTGGACTTGTGATGATCTTCCCCTATCTTGCCTGGTCCAGTGCTAATTCTTCCTCTGTTTCTAACACTTCATAAACATTTTTTTAATACTGCTATGCTATATTTTATCACATTACTATCTCCTTTGTTTATAGTACATCTTCTGTTCTTGAGGTCAGACTTGTGCAGGATCTCAAAATTCATAGGCTGGCCTCTCCTCAATAGTACCCAATATTGCTTCAGAAAAATGCAAAGTATAAGTACAACGAGAGTATAATTTTGCAACATCTATAGAGGGATTCTTGAGTCTATTATTCCTGTTGTCCCATTTTCCTTTATGGTAACTATCTGTGTTTTGTGCCTTTCAGCAAACTTCCACCTGAAAAATGGTGCAGTCATGTGGCGCATCAACTGGCAGGCAGACCAGTCACCCCGAGGCCTGGCCAACTCTTGCGGCATCATGGTCAACTACAGGTACGCCAGAACTCTCTCAGTGCAGGGCTCTTATTCTCAAACATTCCTAGTCTTACGCACCCACATTTGATAAGGCTTTCGTAGAGGTTGTCCATGATACTATAATGAAAATATCAGACATGAAAACTGAACTAATGATTATATTTGATATTATTCGTGAAAGCAATTAAGACACACACTCACTCTCACTGCTATGTTTGAGAATAAGTGCATCGAAGACTATTATTGAGGCTAATGTCGTAATTGTTGACGGCCCTCGAGAGCGCTGCATCAGTGGCGGAGCAGGGCCTGAAATCTCATAAACGGTAAATGGTATATTTCCTTGAGTAGTTTTATAAGCCAAGGGATAGTTTGACAAGGCTCCCAGCTGAAAGAAAGGTCAATCACAGGTGGAGAGGTGTCCCGATTCTCTCTTCTTGAATACTAACAACAATCACTAGTCACCAATATGAATGTGTCTTGTCCTTTCCAGATACTTCATTGACGAGTGTGAGAAGAACAGCCGGACTTATTTGGAGAGCCAGGAAATACTTTTATCGGACACGGTGAAGTTCCTGGTCAACACAGCACTCATGAAGGTTGTGAAGAAGAGTCCGAGCTCCCCGTCCCCCTCCCCGGCACACCCCAGGAGCCCCACCCCGCCCCTCATCACTGTCACCCCAGACTCAAAAATATAAAGTTTTGAAAGGAGATAGATTAGCATGCTGACATCTGGTCTTCAGCAAGTGTTAAAATGTAACATTCCTCCTCACTCCCTTTCTTTCACACTGATCCATTGACACGAGGGGGTGGAAGCCATAGGGTAACTTTCAGCTCAAGAACTTTAACACAGCACAAATTTACAGCAAGGAGTGGCTTTCAAAATGTGTCCACTTTAAATGGGTTCTGTATTTAATTTGTAACACATTCTGGATCATTCCAGAGATTGCTAGAAACGACTTATTATGGCATATCATATACTCAAAGCAAATCATATTTTTGTTAAGGCTGTGAGAGTGTCTGTATATCGCTACATAAGAGCCTGTACATCTAGCTACTGTGACTGTGGCAGAATAATGTCACTGCTTTTATTTTCTAGTCATTTCTGGCTGTCCTACATTATGGTGGTATTAACAGCATGGCAGGACAGTGGCCGGTCATTGGAGGGGGTCCAGGGGGTGGGTGTTCGGTGGGGAAGTTTGTTGCACCGCCAGATGAATATTGCCGGTGATGGGGCAGGTGCTGCGCCAGGTCTCAAATTGGGTGTATAACGTAGGCTAGTCAAAATAGTGTAGAGTTTACAAGCACTTCTGAACATGTATATAACGTATTGCACATTTGTATTGTACATTTTGTGGATTTATTTGTCATTGACAACAATAATGAAAAAGACAGTGCTTGAAACTGCTCTTAAACTATTTCTTTAAATTGTATTTTTGAAAAAATATTCCTGAAGTAATTCTTTTTTCAGTTGTAAAGATCAAACCAAAAATCAAAAAGCCTCATGCAGTTTATCATACCTTTGATATGAAGTTGGCAATTACTTATATATTTAGCTTTAGCTTTTGAATTTCAAAATAATTAATTAACATTAAAAGTGATACAAAGCAATAAAGAAATATTGAAAATATATTAGTTTTCATGTCACACACACACACACACACACACACACACACACACACACACACACACACACACACATTGCTTAGTGGTGCAGTGGATAAATAACACTCAGCTGCCACCTGAGGCAGAGTATCACATCTTGCTGGGCCAGAAAAGTTATGCCAACTAAAGCAATTACTGTCCCTTCCAAGTATGGGGATGGGAGCTGTGGTGTGCGAGGTTCCAGATATACCCGTAGATTGGTCTAATGAATTAAAAACATACTTCCTCCTCTCTTTCTGGAAGGTATGGCCGCCAAGTATGGGGATGGGAGCCGTGGTGTGCGAGGTTCCAGATATACCCGTAGATTGGTCTAATGAATTAAAAACATACTTCCTCCTCTCTTTCTGGAAGGTATGGCCGGCTATCACAAGTCAAACATGATCAGACTGGGTGAATCTCTTGCTCTCGCTCTCTCTCTCTCCCACACACACACACACACACACACACACACACCATTCCTCACCCACACACACACCCTTCCCCAGAGTTACCCTGTGTAGCGTGGAAAGAAAATAATTAAAGCTACATCCCTTTTTGACGACCACTATGGTTGTGATGGTATGGTAGCGTGGTAGTCGTCGAGCGCTGGTCCCGGATGGGAAGGCTTCAGGACAAGTGAACACTCGTTCCGAGGATTGAGTCCAGAAGGGCGTTACTTGTGTGATTAATTATGGAAGGTGGGAGGATTTCAGTGTGAACCACGTGAGACAGCATTAAGAAACTGGATGGTGATAAGGGGGGGGGCGAATGTGTAAGGGTTCAGTAATCTCAAATGATCAGCAAAACAGGCTCCAAATAATACTCACAGTAAGGTTGTATATAAATATGTATTTGGTTTCCTTTTTCAAAGGTTAGCGGAGTACTAAAAAAAAAATAACACTGACAGGCTGTATGCCTCTAATCTAACTAACTACCGGCACAAGGGAGATTTGGGGAATACACAGAATGCTTAGCTCTGGTTGCTGGAGGCGGAGAAGCAGGAGCTGGCGTGAGTGTCGGGCTCGGCAGGGGACGTCCACGATGGGAATGGGCGGTCCGGGTGATGGACAGACGGGCGCCGCTTGATGAGGAGACTGAGCGGCTCGGGTGGTGTGAAGAGGCGGGCGCCGTTTGATGTAGGGAGCAGCTTGGGCAGTGGTATTTCGGCCCCCAGGGCAGTCGAGGGGCTGGTTACCCCGCCATACAAGTTCCCATCCTGTAGTCAGTCTCACACAGCAGGCCGTGGGTGGTTCTTCGGTGTGTGTGTGTGTGTGTGTGTGTGTGTGTGGGTGGGTGGGATTGAGTGGAGAGATGGACACCTCTCACTCAACTCCAACTCGCTGCCTTTCTTGCTTCCTGCTGCTCGTCTCTTGACAAGCCCGCCTCACACAACAGGCCGTGGGTGGTGTGTGGGTCGGCGGCTGAGTGGAGAGACGGACACATCTCCGACCAGCCAGCTTCTCGGTCTTTTCTCCTGCTGCAGTGGTGCTTGTCTCCTCACTGACTCGTGGGCCTCCTTGCCCTCGCCTTCTCGCCTCTGCTCCTCGCTAAGCTCCTCCCCCTTCTTCACGTGACTCCCTCTCGGCATTACAATCAAACCCTACCTACCTTACTAGTTATTGGTTTCTTGGAGGGGTTCGAGGCTTTGAGATGAGGGATTTCAGTAACTCTCGTTCATATATTCGCTCATTCGCTCGCCGTGTTATCTTCTCATAACCTTTTACGCACTTACATTCCTCAGCCACCCATTCACTCTTTCACTCATTCACGCTCCCACTCGCTCACACTTACTCTGTTACCCACTGACTTACTCACATTCTCGTTCACTCACATTCGGACCGTTACACCTGAATAAGCCTCCACACAGGCATCCTAAACAACTTTCAACTATTTTTTTCAAGATCAGTCCCAAATGGACATATGAATGAACATAGTATATATGAACGCAATGGGCCCGTCAGTCTCCCTGTCACATCAACATTCTTCTTCTCCTTCTTTTGACCCGTAACGCTTTGTATCACTTCTGACTCTACCAGGCTAGTCGTCACTACAAATGTGCAAAACTTTGTTGCCTTGGCCCACAAAGGGATAACCACGCCCTCAGAGCTGTTATTTTCGCTGCAAGTCCTAATTTATGCTTTTTTGCATCTCGTATGTAATATTGTCAGGGTGTATCGTAAGCTCTCGCTTCAAAAACGTGCCAATTAGCGAGATGTAAGTTATTTCGGTGACGCAGCGATGCTCGGCGAAGGTGTTGCCGTATAACACGATCACCACCGAGGCTCTTGTGCTGGAAAAGGAGTGTGACCACACATTTTTAATTTGGTTGATTTATATTCAGATATTATGCTTGTGAGAAGAGAAGGAAGCCATAATACCAAAAGTTTTGAGATATTTCTTATAGTTCTCCTTTTATTTTTTTTCCCCTTTAAATATTGAGAGGATACTTTGTCCTTATATAAATATTTTGTAGAAGATATAATCTTGTTTATTAGCCAATCAAACTTAAGTTATATTAATATTATGGCGAGTATTGAGTGTCCGTACCATATCCCACCTCCCTGGCCGAACCATCAGCACGGGTGGGGATGATTCGGACGATTTAGAAACTTGTCTTTCACCACCTACGTCTGAAAACTGGAAATAACTACGAGTGTCATATTAGCAGCCGAAAGAGCCAAAGGATGGAGGAACATTTTGAGATCAACAAAATTACACTACTACTTAAACTTCTTTTTCTAAAAATATTTTTCTAAAAAGTATCTGAATCATACCGGCTCTCCCCTACTCCCACCCACTCCAGTCCGGCCTGAACCGAAACACCTCTGCAATGAGATGGGAGAGATAACACTGTAATGGCATCCCCCGGCAATAGTTGATACATTGTAACCTTATTTGTGATGTGTCGTGTCCTGCCAGTGATCCTTTGTGGTTTACCTTTCTTGCCCCAACATTCCTGATTGTGATTGGTTACTTTTAATTCGTTCTTATGTTTCTTAGTCGGCACATTGTACCTCCCCGCAGCTCATTTTTTTTTATCCTCATTTAGAGAATCTGGAGTTCAGGTGGTCTTTAGGACAGCATGTGGGTAGTCAGCTTGATTGATTCATTGATAGTATATTGTTGCAAGTAAACAACAAAGGAGAAGGGAGGAGCATGCCATCCCAACCCCCAGGCAGTACAGCTTGTTTGTATACATTTTAAGAGTTCAATTCCTTCATTTTCCTTTGATTTATCCCATTTTTTATTATCGTTTTGTATCCATTCTCAGTTTTTAGTAGTTTCACGGGGGGGGGGGAGGCTAGTGATATTTGTTTGTTATGGTTGTGTGGTGAATAATTGATTGATTGATTGATAGTTTATTGTTGCAAGTAAACAACAAAGGAGAAGGGAGGAAGTAGTTTGTGTATGTTTGGTGGTTCGCTCCCGCTCATGTGTTTCGTTCCCTCTGGATGGCTCGTTTCGGATTCGCTTAGCACGTCTCGGTTTATTTCCCTCAGAAGGTGACGTTAGGTAGCTGATTCAGAGCTTTAAGCTTTCGCTGTCTGTCTTCCCTCTTGACACCACCTCCAACCTCTTTCCTTCCGTGTGTCTGGGTAGAAATTGCTGTGTGGGTGGGTGTGTTAGTGCCCCGTCTATTAATGTGTGGGTGTTAGAGGCCCATCTATTAATGTGTTGGTGTGTGTGTTCGTGTCCATCTATTACAGTGTTAATGGCCCATCTATTACTGTGGGTGGGTGTGTTATGGGCCCATCTATCCTGTGAGGGTGTGGGTGATAGTGGCCCATCTATACTGTGTGGGTGTGGGTGTGGTGGGCCCTGGTGTTTTTTTTTGTGGTGGGCCCTGGTGTTTTTTTTTGTGGTGGGGCCTTGTGTTTTTGTGGTGGGGCCTGGTGTTTTTTGTGGTGGGGCCTGGTGTTTTTTTGGTGGGGCCTGGTGTTTTTTTTTTGGTGGGGCCTTGTGTTTTTTTTTGTGGGGCCTTGTGTTTTTTTTGGTGGGGCCTGGTGTTTATTTGGTGGGGCCTGGTGTTTTTTTTTGGTGGGGCCTGGTGTTTTTTTTTTTGGTGGGGCCTGGTGTGTTTTTTGGTGGGGCTTGGTGTTTTTTTGTGGGGCCTTGTGTGTTTTATTGTGGGGCCTTGTGTTTTTTTTTGTGGGGCCTTGTGTGTTTTTTTTTGTGGGGCCTTGTGTGTTTTTTTTTGTGGGGCCTTGTGTTTTTTTTTGTGGGGCCGGGGTTTTTTTTTTGGTGGGGCCTGGTGTTTTTTTTTGTGGGCCTTGTGTTTTTTGTGGGGGCTTGTGTGTTTTTGGTGGGGCTTGGTGTTTTTTTGTGGGGCCTTGTGTGTTTTATTGTGGGGCCTTGTGTTTTTTTTTGTGGGGCCTTGTGTGTTTTATTGTGGGGCCTTGTGTGTTTTTTTGTGGGGCCTTGTTTTTGTGGTGGGGCCTGGTGTTTTTGTGGTGGGGCCTGGTGTTTTTTTTTGGTGGGGCCTGGTGTTTTTTTTGGTGGGGCCTGGTGTTTTTTTTTGTGGGACCTGGTGTTTTTTTTGTGGGACCTTGTGTTTTTTTGTGGGGCCTGGTGTTTTTTTTTTTGTGGGGCCTTGTGTGTTTTTTTGTGGGGCCTGGTGTTTTTTTTTGGTGGGACCTGGTGTTTTTTTTGTGGGGCCTTGTATGTTTTTTGTGGGGCCTGGTGTTTTTGTGGTGGGGCCTGGTGTTTTTTTTGTGGGGCCTGGTGGTTTTTTTTTTGTGGGGCCTGGTGTTTTTTTTGGTGGGGCCTGGTGTTTTTTGTGGGGCCTTGTGTTTTTTTTGGTGGGGCCTGGTGCTTTTTTGGTGGGACCTCGTGTTTTTTTGTGGGGCCTTGTGTTTTGGGGGGCCTGGTTTTTTTTTGTGGGGCCTGGTGTTTTTTTTTGTGGGGCCTGGTGTTTTTGTGGTGGGGCCTGGTGTTTTTTTTGGTGGGGCCTGGTGTTTTTTTTGTGGGGCCTGGTGTTTTTTTTTGTGGGGCCGTGTGTTTTTGTGTGGGGCCTTGTGTTTTTTTTTGTGGGGCCGGGTGTTTTTTTGGTGGGGCCGGGGGTTTTTTTTTTGGTGTGGCCTGGTGTTTTTTTGGTGGGGCCTGGTGTTTTTTTTGGTGGGGCCGTGTTGGTTTTTTTGTGGGGCCTGGTGTTTTTTTTGGTGGGACCTGGTGTTTTTTTGTGGGGCCTTTTTTTTTTGTGGGGCCTGGTGTTTTTTGTGGTGGGGCCTGGTGTTTTTTGTGGTGGGGCCTGGTGTTTTTGTGGTGGGGCCTGGTGTTTTTTTGGTGGGGCCTGGTGTTTTTTTTTTTGGTGGGGCCTTGTGTTTTTTTGGTGGGGCCTGGTGTTTTTTTGGTGGGGCCTGGTGTTTTTTTGGTGGGGCCTGGTGTTTTTTTTGGTGGGGCCTTGTGTGTTTTTTTGTGGGGCCTTGTTTTTTTTTTTGGTGGGGCCTTGTTTTTTTTTTTGGTGGGGCCTGGTGTGTTTTTGTAGGACCTGGTGTTTTTTTTTGGTGGGGCCTGGTGTGTTTTTTGTAGGACCTGGTGTTTTTTTTTTGGTGGGGCCTGGTGTTTTTTTTGGTGGAGCCTGGTTTTTTTTTTTTTGGTGGGGCCTGGGTTTTTTTGTGGGGCCTGGTGTTTTTTGTAGGACCTGGTGTTTTTTTTTTTTGTGGGACCTGGTGTGGTTAATGTTTATAATGATGCCATCTTAGTTGGCACATTCTACCTGCCCGCAGCTCATTTTTTTGTCCTTGTATAGAGAGAATCTGGAGTTTGGGTTGATAGGTGGTTTTTAGGACAACATGTGGGTGGTCTTAGGCCATGCGCCGATGACTTATGGTGGTGGTACGTGATAGTGATGGTGGTACATGATAGTGGTGATGGTGGTGGTGGTACGTGATAGTGGTGATGGTGGTGGTGGTACATGATAGTGGTGGTGGTGGTGGTACGTGATAGTGGTGGTGGTGGTACGTGATAGTGGTGGTGGTGGTGGTAGGCTACGTGATAGTGGTGGTGGTGGTGGTGGTACGTGATAGTGGTGGTGGTGGTGGTGGTGGTACGTGATAGTGGTGATGGTGGTGGTACGTGATAGTGGTGGTGGTGGTGGTGGTGGTACCTGATAGTGGTGGTGGTGGTGGTACGTGATAGTGGTGGTGGTGGTGGTACGTGATGGTGGTGGTGGTGCCCCTGCCTTGCCTTGCCTTTCCCTTGCACTCAAAAATTTTCTTGGCATGTTGCTGGGGAAAAAAGATCTGAATATGTAGTGAAAGTTGAGTGAAAAGTGTAATAGTGGAAAATAGCAAAAGCGCATAGGCAGGCAAATCAGGGAAAGAAAAGGACAGAAAACCTAAGTTCAGGATGAATGCTTAAGCCTTGCCTTGCCCTTGCCTTGATTTGCCCTTGCCTTGACTTAATTGCCTTGCCTTGCCCAGCCCTTCCCTTGCCTTGCCCTTCCCTTGCCCTGTCCTGCCTTGGCTGCCAGCCCTGTGCGTCTCGCCTTCTTGGCTGGCTGGCCTTGTGCGCTCCCTGACATTGCCTTCTTGGCTGGCCAGCCCTGTGCGTCTCGTCTTCTTGGCTGGCCACATATAGCCCTGTGCTTTGTCCTTCCCTTGCCTTGTCCTTCCCTTGCCCTGACCTTCCCTTGTCCTGCCCTTCCCTTCCCTTGCCCAGCCCTTCCCTTGCCCTGCCCTTCCCTTGCCTTGTCCTGCCTTGGCTGCCAGCCCTGTGCGTCTCGTCTTCTTGGCTGGCTGGCCTTGTGCGTTCCCTGACCTTGCCTTCTTGGCTGGCCAGCCCTGTGCGTCTCGTCTTCTTGGCTGGCCATATAGCCCTGTGCGTTGGTCTCCCTTGCCTTGTCCTTCCCTTGCCCTGACCTTCCCTTGCCCTGCCCTTCCCTTGCCTTGCCTTGCCCTTCCCTTGCCTTGCCCTGCCCTTCCCTTGCCTTCCCTTGCCTTGCCTTGCCTTGCCCTTTATTCACTTGTAATACTGAGCACTTTATCCTGAACTTAGGTTTTCTGTCCATTTCTTTCCCTGATTTGCCTACCTATGCGCTTTTGCTATTTTCCATTATTACATTTTTCATTCAACTTTCACTACATGCTCAGATCTTTTTTTGCAGCAACATGCCAAGAAAATTTTTGTGTGAGGTATTAATTTCACTGCTTCCTCTTTACATCCTTATGGTCCTAACACGGTACTTCTTCCTCCGTCTTCCTCCTCCACTCTGCTATGCCACTCCTCTTCCCCAATGATCTCCACCACAGATGCTAATAGCCTTTGCCTCTCCTCTTCATGCCTGTCACAGGCCACTATCAGGTGCTCTTTTTTTTGTTTCTTTTTCTCCTATACAAACGCTGCAGTTTTTATCCTTCTCATCTCTGCTTCTCTCCTTTACTTGTTGTTCCAGTCCTTGCCTTGAACAGCAGCTTATTCCCCCAGTCTCCCTGGTACCAATTCCCTGGCCTCTGGGTTATACGTCTAACGACAAGTTACCAAGGAATATTAAGGTACATGGGAATATATAAAAGTAGCGACTAAACTATACATAAGAAGAATGAAGTGGAAAGGTTCTGACGTATATGTATATATCTAAGTGTGTTGTAAGGAATATTTTTAAAACTTAAAGTACCAGGTTATATTTTCATGCATGTACGTACTACGCGATATGTTTACGGATCTATGAAGTCCCGGGTTATATTATTTGTAAGTGTGCACTGCTGCTCCGGCTATCGCAACCCTTACTTCTGCTATCCATGTACTGCCCAGACCTTTAATATACCCCAACTTCAGCATCTCCATTTAAGAGAAGCACTGGGGGGCAGCATGGGCCAGGCAAAAGTCGTAGGAACTGGCACGCGCTATAGATAAAATCTGCTTTGTGTTGTTGCTCCTCGTACTGTGGCAATGACACACGGTACCAAACACCCCGTTATACAGTGTCTGCAGTAAGGGTTATACGTGATGATTTATATACGCAAGTAAATATACGTAACGAAAAAAGGTTGATTAAAATGCTTTGTTTCCTTAGGGATGATTCTTGATGACATATGATTGTAGGTCTGCAGGAAGGGTTATACGTGATGATTTCTATACATAAACTAATATACATAACAGGAAAATGAAGATTGAGATGTTTGTATAAGGTCAAAAGGGCTGATTCTCGATGATGTGTGTGTGTTGCATTCTCCCATATATACACTCCAAGCTTACATGAAGAGCTACTGAAATTTATAAAATCAATTATACATAAAAGGAAAATGATGAATATTCATCAAGAAGTTTGTATAGGGTCAAAAGGGCTGATTCTCGACGATGTATGTCTGTATTGCTTTCTTTTATACGCTTCTTGCTTGTAGGAAGGGCTATACGCACTGAAATTTATACACGAGCAATTATACTTATATTTGTAAGTATATGTACGATGCGACATTTTAGGCGTATGTTACTGGGTTATATTTGTTAGTATATGTATGAAGCGATATATTTACGTATGTTTAGGTGGTATAGTTTAAGCAAAAGGTACTGGGTTTTATATTTCTAAGTGTGTGTACTAAACTATATATTTACATGTCTACCTGTGGGAGTGGGATGTATTTTAAGTACGTGCTATGGGAAAATACATATGGGGAGCGTATTAATCTGGCATAATGGTAGTATCGTAACAGCTTTGGTGCTGCTGCGATTGGCTATCAACAACATCTATGGCTTTTGAATGCCAAACCTAACTTCCTCTTCGACTATTCACATTAACCTTTTTGCTGCTGCTGCTGCTATTAACAACTATATATGGTTTCTGCATGACAATATTTGCTGCTACGGCTATTTACAATTTCTACGGATTTTGGGTATTGCAACAAACCCATACACTGTTGATCGAAACAACCTCGCAAGCTTTTGTTACAACACCGCGCATTTTCGTTACAACCACGTATGCTTTCAAAACTATTCTGTATCCTTTTGTTACAACCCCATGTGCTTTTATAACAACGTGCACTCTTTCGTAACAATTAATTTCCTGACCAAATAAAAGAGGATTAGGCCTACGGGGGACACCTCTTAAAAAAAAACGCACCAAGACTTTTACCTCAAATCAAGGTGGTGTGGAAATAAAGTCAACACACGAACACACACACACACTACCATACACCCCGTTATACAGTGTCTCCGCCATACGAAGACACACATATACGGTTGAGAGGGCTGATCCTCGATGATGTATGGTTGAATGTCTGCAGTAAGGGTTATACGTGATTTCTAAACGCAAGTAAATATACGTAACGAAAAATGGTTGATTAAAATGCCTTCTGTTTCCTTAGGGATGATTCTTGATGACATATGATTGTATGTCTGCAGGAAGGGTTATACGTGATGATTTCTATACACAAACTAATATATATTACAGGAAAATGAATAAGGTTAGTATATAAGGTCGAAAGGGCTGGTTCTCTGCGATGCATGTCTGTATTGCATTCTTTTATACACCCCATGCTTGCAGGAAGGGCTATACGTACTGAAATTTATACACAAGTAATTATACGCAGCAGGAAATGAAGAATGGAATGTTTGTATAAGGTCAAAAGGGCTGGTTCTTGATGATGTGTCTGTGTTGCATTCTTTCCTACTCCATACTTGCAGGAAGGGTTATACCTTATACCTACTGAAATTTATGCAAAAGCAATTATACGTAACAGGAAAATGATAAATGAGATGGTTGTATAAGGTCAAAAGGACTGAATCTCGATGATGTGTCTGTGTTGCATTCGTTCATACACTCCATGCTTGCAGGAAGGGTTATACGTAATGACTTATATACACAAACTAATATACATAACAGGGAAATGATGAATAAGATGTTTGTATGAGGTCAAAAGGGCTATGCGTATAACTTTCCCTGCAAGCATGGTGTATGGGATAATGCAATACAGACATACATCATCGAGACTCAGCCCTTTTGACCGAACATTACTAAACAGCCACTAAACTTAACCAAAATTGACCTTAACACTAATATCGACTTTCTATACTCATAATATCGACTCTTAACTCTAACTACACTACCTCTAACACTGCCCCCGTAAAACACCCAAGAAGAAGAAGAAGAATATCAGTCCCCTGTCACATCAAGATCAAGTTCGAGTGTCTGAGGAGGTGGAAGCATGTGATGGAGCGAAAGACTACTTTGGAATGGTACAGGGAAAAGGAAGCCCCGCAGTGTGTCAGCTGGTATGATGGAAGCCTGGGTGGTGATCTTCTCTTCCAAGCTCGAGCGCAGTGTATGAATGTGAATGCAAGAAACTACAGGTGGTCTGAGTCCCGCAGCAAAGTGTGTCAGATGTGTGACAGGGGTGTGGATGAAACTGTCGTGCATGTGATACTGGTGTGTGGGAGGTACCGGAGAGAAAGGACGGAGATGATGAGGGTGGCACTGAGTGAGATGGGCTGGGATGTGAATGGGAGGATTGCAAGGACAGAGAGGGAATGGATGCTGCTGCTGCTGGGACTAAGTGATGAAGCAAATGATAGAATTATAGAAGCCATGAAGAGTTTTCTGGAAAAGATGTGGTGTGCAAGAAATAGGGAATTGGAAGATTTGTAATGGATACTGCTTGTGTTTTTATTTTTACAGGGTGTGCCGATACGAAGGCCTGACTCTCCAACGGGTCACCTGTACAGCAAGAGCAAGAGCAAGAGAACAACAACAACGTGGTGTGCTGTGGCGGGCCGAGGGTGGAAAGGGTCGCTGTCTCCTGTGTGTGTGTCCTCAACGCTCATCCATACCTGCCAAGCCTCTGAGGGACTCCAGGCGCCACGGGACACAAGGACAAGAGGGCGGCGGAGGAGGTGACCGAGGTGAGGGGAGGTCAGACGTGTGCTTTACTCTTGACCTCTTCTTTCTATACTATACGTTTTCTTCCTCTTCTTCATCCCATACTATATGTTTTCTTCTTCTTCTTCCAATACTATATGTTTTCTTCATCTTCTTGTTCCTATACTGTATGTTTTCTTCTTCTTCCTATACTAAACGTTTTACCGTTTACCGTTGATGAGGTTTCAGACCCCGGTCCGCCGCCGCAGCAGCGCTCCACAGGGCCGCTAACATTATAACAGTAATATTAGCACCTAAAGTTGTCCTCAATCCTCATATTTGTTAAGTTGTAGGATTTAGTGAATAAGTGAGTCTTCAGCGCTTTCTTGAAGATTGCCAGACTGACACTGTTCTTAACATCTCTGGGTAACTCATTATAGAGCTGCGGGGCACTCTTCTCAAATGCTCTAAAACCCAGTTCCAGGTTGACCCTGGGCTCATAGAGTCTATACCGTTCCGTACTGTGTCTCATTGACATGGCGGTGTCCAAATAAAAATCCTGTAGTATATTTCTCAAATATCCAGGTTTACCAAGTCGCGTTGCTTGGTAAGTCAAGACACATATTTTGTAGACTATTCGTGCCTTAATGGGTAGCCAATGCAAGTCTATAAGTGCAGGTGTTATTCTCACGTTATTCTCCTGTACTAAACGTTTTCTTCCTATACAAATTAAATACAATACGTTTTCTTCCTCTACAAACGTTTCCTTCCTATACTATACGTTTTCTTCTCCTCCTTCTTCCTATACTATACGTTTTCTTCTTCTATTTCTTCTTAGTTAATCTATCCGGCTAATGTCAAAGAAGGGTCATCCACTTCTTCCAAAGTAAAAATACCTTATGGCTTTTTTTTTTTGTCTCTGAACACAGTGCAGTAATAAATGACTTCCAGAAAATAGAGGGGGGGGGGGGGATCGAGGGGGGCGAATATACCCCCATTAGGTAGGTTACATTAGGTTAAGTTAGGTTAGATATCCCGTCCCAAGGTGCATGACTACATTTTTCATCACTGAATTATGGCAGCTACTAATTGTTCCATTCCTGTAGCTTGGTGATGTCTTCTTGTAGGAAATTTGCAGTCAAGGCATAACATAACTGATCATGGCTATTAATTAGTGTTTGTACTACTCAAAGATAAATTGTGTGTGATAAATGTTCAGTGGGTCGGAAATAATCGCTGGATATTTAATTGATACTATAATGAAAATATCAGACATGAAAACTGAACCAATGGATATTTGTGATACTATTCGTGAAAGCATCAACGGTATATCCATCCTTTTTCCAGCTATGTCCGTCTACCACGACGAGATTGAGATTGAAGACTTTGACTACGACGAAGAGACCGAGACCTACCACTACCCCTGTCCCTGCGGCGATCGCTTCGAGATCACCAAGGAGGAACTAGCGGCCGGGGAGGACTGTGCCACGTGTCCCAGTTGCTCGCTCATTGTCAAAGTCATTTATAATATGGTGAGTTTCTGGACGGGGTAATTTTTTTTCTGCTTTTGGTGTTTATGAGAAAAGGAGAACTCTAGTCACGAGGTACTTAGAGAACTATAATAGATATCTCTCAACCCTTTTCATTGCTCCCTCGTCATCAAAGTCATTCATAATATGGTGAGTTTCTGGACGGGGTGATTTTTTTCCTGCTTTTGTGTTTATGAGGAAATTAAAAAGTAGTCGCTTGATATTAGAACTGCAATGAAAATCTCTCCTCAGCATCTCCCTCATCATCAAAGTCATTTATAATATTGAAGTGTCTGAACGGGGTAACTTATTTTCTGCTTTTGGTTTTATGAGAAAATGAGGCTTTAGTCACGAGATACTTAGAGATCTTATAATGGATATCTCTCAACCCTTTTCATTGCTCCCTCGTCATCAAAGTCATTCATAATATCGTAAGTTTATGGACGGGGTAATTTTTTTTCTGCTTTTCTGTTAATTTTAAAAGAAAAGCTAGTCATGAGATACTTGGAGAATTATAATCAAAATCTCTCCTCAGCTTCTCCCTCATTGTCAGTCATTCATAATATCGTAAGTTTATGGACGGGGTAATTTTTTTTCTGCTTTTCTGTTAATTTTAAAAGAAAAGCTAGTCATGAGATACTTGGAGAATTATAATCAAAACCTCTCCTCAGCTTCTCCCTCATTGTCAGTCATTTATAATATTGTGAGTTTGTGGACGGGGTAATTTTTTTTCTGCTTTTCTGTTAATTTTAAAAGAAAAGCTAGTCATGAGATACTTGGAGAATTATAATCAAAACCTCTCCTCAGCTTCTCCCTCATTGTCAGTCATTTATAATATTGTGAGTTTGTGGACGGGGTAATTTTTTTTCTGCTTTTGTGTTTAAGTGCAAGGAAAAACTAATCATGAGATACCTAAGAGAACTATACTGAAAACCTTCCCATCCTCTTGTATATGTCGTGGTGGCAATTCATAAATAAACTCCTCGACTCTTGTGTAGGAGCAGTGAGTAGCGGGCTTTTTTTTTTTTCATTATTGTTTCCTTTTTTTGCCCTTGAACTGTTTCCTCTACTGTAAAAAAAATAATAAAAAAATAAAAACGTCCTGTTATTTCTAATCATTCATTTCAGGAGGACTTTGCCGAGTATGAGGAAGAGCAAGTGACTGCTCCCAAAGAGAAGCAAGTGGCAACCAACTGAAGACTTGTACCCATTACCCTAGTGTACGTCATGTAAGTATCTAAAATGCCTATCAGTCCATCAATCAATAGGGGCATGTAGTGATAAGCGGGCCTTTTTTCTCATTATTATTTTTTTGTCCTTAACCCGTCCGCTGCGATTGACACGGATTTGGGTTTCACTGGTAGCCTGAAAACATGTACTCCCAGGTCTTTCTCTGCCTCTGTGGTGGATAGTGGAGTGTTTTCCATGTGGTATTGGTGTGCTGGATATCCCCTCCCAAGGTGCATAACTTTACATTTTCTTCATTGAAATGTAGCAGCCACTTTTTGTTCCATTCCTGTAGCTTGGTGATGTCTTCTTTTAGGAAATCTGCAGTCAGGGGTTAAGCAGCTTCCTTTACTGTAAAAAAGTCTGACCCCAGCTTTTACCCTTATTGTCCTTAGCCTAAGTGAGATTTAAGAGGAAGGGGTCGCAAGGCCTACCCCCAACCAGACAGACTGCTAGCCATGGGTAGGACACAGAACCCATGAGAAGATAGATCCCCAGGCTTATCAATTTAATATGTGTCCCAGTAGGAGGATATTTCAAGTGTTTTGATAATCAGTGGAAAATTATTGAGCATTCATAATATTTACTGACATTACATCAGAACCCATTAACCCGATAGCTGCGGGGATCATGTTTCTTAAAGGCCCCTCTAAGTGAATTAATGAGAAAAAATCATCACTCATGCAAATCATTATATAATATTTACCAAGGCATTTGTGATCAGTTTATGCATCCTCTATTTTTCAGGGGTTATGTCAAGCCACAAATTTGGCCCGTCGCTGCTACTGGGTTAACAGTATGAGGCAGAAGTTTTTTATGTGTATTTTTTTATCCTTTCATTCACAGAAGACAAGATGGGTGGGCGAGGACGCGGCCGAGGGAAGGGCTTGAGCCTGGAGCAGCTTGGGGTGCAGAAAGGAGAGACACTGCCAGAGCGAGTCCTTGGGCCCCCCGAGACATACCCGCCTCTCGAGTTCAGACCTGTTCAGCCAACCCAGGAAAAGAGTCTTGCTGAATCGTACATGCTGGTTGTTAAAAAGGAGTTCCGAGAGCACATGCAGAATTCTCAGTTTTACATCCAGCCGGGAGTGAAAAGACCTGACATTGAGAGGTATTCCGACAGGTACCAAGTCTTAGCGAGTCACCGAGGCCAGCTCACCCTGAACTGGTCTTGGTTTCCCAAAGAACTGCATCCCACATCGGTGTCTGCACTAAAGAAAAAGAGAAAGAAAGAGTCGCCGAAAGTTAAAGTCAATTTGAAAAAGGCGCGAACTAAAGATATGAACGTAAGTGAGACTCTGGAAGCACTTGAAAAGAAGGAAGCGTTGACGAATGAGGAGAATGAGGAGGAAGGCGAAGAGGACAATGCAGACAAGGCTGAAGTTGAGACCATGGAGGAGGAGGTGGACGAGGAGCTGGATGAAGGAACGGATTACTTCAACAGCTACTTTGACAATGGGGACAATTACCTTGACGAGGAGGATGATGCCTTGGAGGAAGGGGGAGTGTTTTGATTAAGTTATACGTTGAAGTTTTCTTTTCTGGTTTGATGTTTATGGTTAGGGAGGAGAGTTTAAAGGTGCTGATATTCTTAACCCAGTAGCTGCAGGGATCATGTTTCTTAAAGGCCCCTCTAAGCGAGAAAAATGAGAAAATCATGACTCACGCAAACCATTTCGTAATTTTTATCAGCGCATTTGTGATCAGTTTATGCATCATCTATTTTGGGGGGTTTATATCATGGCAAAAATTTGGCCTGTCGCTGGTACACGGTAAAGCCACAAATTTGGCCCGTCAACTGCTACCGGGTTAAACTTCACTGGCACAGCTGCATAGTGACAAAGGAGGAGGGGGAGTGTTAAGTTTACATATAATTTTTGGTAAAGAAAAGTGTAGATACTGTCACTTGAAAATTTATTAAAAATTCTAAATATTCTCTTACCAACACAACTAAATACATGACTGGCTGCTTGCTGCATTTCTTGGCATCCTGAATACATCTTATATCATCGATGAATGTGGTATACTAAACCAGTAAGCAAGCCTTCAGCCCTTTTTAGCCTTGTTACAGATGATATGCATTGGGTTTACTAAGACCATTATTACTTCTATTACTATTCAAAAACAACAAGTATATCTTCCATCTCAAACCATTCATACAATGCTTCGTCACAAATGGAAGCAACGCCAAGTTAGCGTATTGAACATGCTCCCACAAAGTTACTGTATTTTATGCCCTACAGGGTGCACAGGTACTGTCCTTCAACTTGAAATCTGATAAGACCAATGAGATTTGAGTACTTAAAATCTCGGATACATTTTTTGCCAATTTCATTAAGATTAAATTGACTACATGAGCTTGTATCTCCAGTAACATCATCTCCAATGGCATTTCAAAAGAGGAACCTGGGAAAAGTGTGTTCTTCAGCCAAGAGGACGAGGTCTCGGCTGTTACATGTAAAAATACCCACGTGCCTGAACGCCACTGAATATACAAGTGTAGGAATAGAACGACCACATTGTGCACCTTACATCAGGCCTGCTGTTTATCATGTCCATGCATACCTTGACTTGACAGCAAAACTAGTCTGGTCTTCGGAATAAATGGATGACACTGCTCCCGTACAAAATTAATCTACCTGCAGTAACTCCTCTAAAAATACTTAAGTTTCTAGGCTAACTGGCAGGGTCCATAATGGCATAATTTGTTACACACACTGCGAAAGAGAACGTCAACACTAGCGGCGTGACATGAGGGTTACTTCACTTTATTGGTCAAAGCTCACAGCAGGAAGTATTACTAAATGGGTGTCATGACAGCACGGAGGTTACGGAAGTGGCTATTACTGCACCAACATGAGGACACTGACAGCTGCTGCGTTTTCATGCCTGTGATTCTCTATTTGGATAAACTAGTCCTAGGTTACAAAAGGTCATTTACAATCTACGTACCAAATGTTGTAATTCTGCCAAAATCTGCCAGACATCCTATGAGGTAAACCAGAGGACACCCTGTGACATAAAATACAGTACAGTAGAGTTGGCTCAACCCGTGTGTAAATTAGCCATTGCCAATCTTTCCTCATGTGGCACTGTTAAGGGGAAGGAACGGCAATCTTTTTAATGTTTAGGATTCAAGCAAAACTGGGCATACTGCAAAATCACAACCACACATCAATTATTCTGTTACCACTGGGCTGAGATTGATTGTGGCTGCAGTACCATGTTGTATATCAGAGTAAGGCTGGGTCTCGCTATCCATCACACCTTCACACCAATCATGTTTCACCGAGAAGTCTTATATAAACTATGCCATGGGTGGAAGCTTCCTCGCATATCCATCTCTGAATCAAAGCAGCTGCATGAGGTTGTGGGTGACGATAAAAGCAGGAAAGGAAGACGGAACCACTTCACCGAACCAACATTGGGGAGAAAAATGGCATGTCCGCCCAACACCATACAGGAATTGGCATACTCGTAATGACTCCACTGCCACAAGATTGGGAGATAATACAACGAAAATCTATTTTGTATCAATCCAACAGTTTCTAATCCAATATCATCCAATATCATTTGACGAGTATATTCCGCTGCTATACATTCTGCTTCAAGTTCCAGTTAAGGCCAAGAAAGAAGTGTAGTTTGGAGTATGTCCAGAGCTACTCATCATTTCAAGATTGGGAAAATGTTATACAAGTGACCTTCCTTTCCCTTCCCTGCAACAGTGATTTACAGAACGAGATTATTTTCAAAGCCAACAGTGATACCCAAGATTCTGTCGACGAACAAGAGCGAACACTTCCTGGTGCATAAGCAAGAATCCTCATAATGGTTTAAGTACCTTGTTATATGTATCAGAATTTAACAAGGAAGAAGGTACTGCAGAGACACCTTGAGGAAATGGGACACTCTAGGCTCATGATATGTTGATTGTTTCCTAGTGTAACCGGTATACTCTTAACGCTACAAAACAAGACGGCAATTTACACTGTACTGCTAAACAACTCATACCTGAAGCATCATGAATCCTTAAACTGTTCATTCCTCATCCCAATGACTACCATATTAAAGAAACTAACGGAATGTGCCTACTGGCTGTCAAATATGAACACAGCACATGAGGTTGGAGTATTAACAGTTTTTTAAGCAAGAGCTGATACTGTAATGACCAAGGCCTGTACGTTGTGTTTGGTACAGACTCTGCAGCTCCAGCACAAGTCAAGTGATGATGGAATGGTTATTTACACGATGATAAACATGACCACTTTCACACGGGGTTTTAATTTCTTAACCTAACTGATGGCAATAGCAACACACAATAACAATAACTTTTTAACAATTGTGCAGACTTTTCAATTTACTTTCACCGTATAAAATAAATGCTATCTGTTACTGACTGAAATTAGGATAAAGAGGCACCCAGTTGCAAGAATTATGAGATTCTTTCTCATGTAAGCTAAAAACTCACGGTAAAAATGCCTGCAACCAACTACCCTGACTAAACAAAAGTGTGGCGGTAGAGTGCGGGGAAGAATTTCAGGCCGCAAGTCTTCAGTGTTTTGTACCTGCATATAAGCAAGTGTGTGTATGTGTGTGTGTGTACCCAAGTGAAGTAATGTACGGCGATGCTTCCTCTGTACCAATCTGCAAATATCTACATTAAAAAGAGGAACAACTTTCCCCTGCTTACAAAGTTGAGAGGTTGCGCATAAAAGTATGCTATGGGAAGTTTTCTCATGTTTTTGGCAGTAGACATATCTCATATCTCCTATCCTCAATATACATTTTGATATGTGAGTTATGTACATAAAATTTTCAATAAAAATAGACCCTTCTAGGCCACAGCATTACCAAAGCCTATAAATGTTTACAGCTGGAGTGAGCAATGACATTCTAAGGATTGACTAATAATAAATTAAAATCCCTGGATCAAGCTCACACTTCACTTGCAATATGTCAAAAAATGAGTCTGTACATGTGTGTCACTGCCCTGGAAGTTGGAACTGTATTGCTATCACAGGTTATTCACAAATGACTAAATACTGAGTTCATCTCAGTTTATAAAATACAAAGCCTGGTTGAAATCTCCTTATCACTGCTAAGGGAAGACACCCATGATATGCTGATGGGAATCAACATATTGTCACTTAACTTTTGGCTTTTAATGTCTAATAAAAGATAAGGAGAGTGCTGTGTTAG
Source organism: Eriocheir sinensis (assembly GCF_024679095.1). Taxonomy (NCBI): domain Eukaryota; kingdom Metazoa; phylum Arthropoda; class Malacostraca; order Decapoda; family Varunidae; genus Eriocheir; species Eriocheir sinensis. The sequence goes on from NC_066525.1 coordinate 1,746,355, forward strand.
TAGTTTTTCAGTCTAATTCATATAAATATAGAAAGCACTTGAAACAACTTTGACATTCCACAGTTCACAGAACTCATAAGTAATGCATGAAAGTATCCTTCTCAGTGTCGCGGCACTGAACGTTGGTAGTTGCGTCTACAAACAATCACATACACCACTTGTATGCAAACATAACAAATATTTATGCTCAAATGCCAACAAGCTGCGTCCCCACAGCTTACTCAACAGCGAACCCGCAAGTTTCCTCCACAGCCTGAGTCAGCTTCTCCAGCATCTTGCTATATGACTCGTAGGGGGGAAGGTCGATGCGATTGAAGCAAGTGTGTGCTTTAGGTAGATTTTCTGAAATGACAATGGCACATAAATATCAAATCACAGTTAAAACAGAGAGGTTGCAGTGCTATGCCACACACAGAAGCTATAACACAATGAACCCTATTAAAAAAAGAACATGTGAGTACCTGTTGGAGCATCTATCTGGTGAATAGTGAACAGCCTTGGCCCAGCAGCACCGGTGGACCCTTGCAAGGCTTTGAAGCCCTGAAGAGGAACCCGCGAGGAACCTGTCACAAACTGCAGCAGCCGTGCCCTCATTTCTTCCGTGTAGGAGTCAACGATCTGCCAAAACCAGCCGACGACTGGTGTCTCCGGGGTGCAGTGCTACCAGGGGTGGGGGGAAAGTGAGCTGCCGTGCTTCACATATCAGTGCATGCAAATACCTCTTGATGCCCTACTCATCTGACAATTGTTTGAAAGTAATCATAAAAATATAAAAGAAGGTACCTCAAGCTTCTATTTTTCCCCTTTATTTTACACTTTCATAGCTTTCCTTATGATATAATACTCACCTTAAGTCTTGTGTTTGCTTTCCAGTCATCAATGTCTATCTTCCCTAAGCCACCAATGATCAGTTCCAGTTCTCTTTCATCAAAAGGCTTCAGTAAGTGTTGAGGGACCACTTCTGTAAAACCTTTCTGGAGAGCAGCAAATTGCTGTTCTATACCCTGGAAAGCAAAAGGTTCATTCAGATGCATTTTTAACCACTTATTTACTTATTATAGTGTTTGATAGGATCACCCTTTGACTGGTTACAAATTAATACCAGTACAATGTGTTTGTGATACCTCCTAAGATGTTATTTATTCAGTGCACCATGAAAAATTCTCTGTACCAACCTGCATAAACCTGTAATTGACGTAGAGCTTGACGTACTCCTTCTTGTTCTCCTCTGTCACCATGATGTTGCTGCCGCCGGGCTTCAGCTCCCTCATCTGCAGGACGCCAAAGCTCTCGTGCTCAACAGTGAATGCGTTGTCAATGATGTCTGTGATGTCATTTTCCCTAGGATGGAAACATGTATTTAGACGTTTATGCAAGGCATGTCTGTTACCTTAAACTAATAAAAATTTATTTTACTACAAGTACTATATGGAAAATTAAGTTTCCAGAGGTTATCTTATATTACCTGGTACCGAATTTCAAACCCAAGATGAACCATATATTTTTTACTCACAACATCCAGTTGAGGGAGCGGTGCAGGTGAGGGTCCACAGCCTCAATGTCGTCCAGGATGATGAGCTTGTTGAGCAGCATCTTGTAGAAGGGCATGGAGAAGCCCCCGTCAATGTAATGGCCGTGGAAGATTGCCATTCCAATGACTCGGCCCACAAAGTGGAAGTAGGACAAATGTTCCTGGAAGAAAGACAACATGTTAGTCACCACACTCATCACCATCACCCTTGCCTGCCTCCCTGTTTTCCTCACACACACGGCAGAGATGACAAGCCTCAAGAAACAATGTCTGTCTCAATGACCACGCTAAGCTCTCTCACATCCTCTCACCCAGCACCTTTTTTTATTATTTACAAGAGCAGCAGCTCAAGGGCAACAAACAAAAAGGCCTGATGCTAGATGCCACTCCAACAAAAGTAAACAAAACAGGAGGCGAAAAGAGAGGTCAATTTTGGGTGGAGAAGTGCCTTGATACCCTTCGAGGAATGGCTATGGTCATTTATATGTGGTTCATGCCTAAATTTTGAGGAACGGAAAAATAAATCACTCTAAAAACAAATGAAAACAAAGTATGAGGCCAAAAGAGAGGTCAAATTTGGGTGGAGGTGTTTTAATACTCTCCTAAATTGTCCTAAGATTGGCTATGGTCATTACAATATGGTTCATGCCTAAATTTTGAGGAACGGAAAAATAAATGATTCTACAAACTTACTGGGTTGATGCTGGAGTCTGGGTTGATCTGCAGTGTGTAGATGTCATCCCTGGAGTACTGGAATAGGCCGTAGTAGGGGTTGAGCATTTCATGGGACAGGAGGTAGAGCCACTCTCGCGCCACACCTCCGTAGTCCAGTCCCTCCTCTCCTTTAAACTTAACCATCAGCCTCTTCCGAAGGTCCTTTGGTCGCATCTTCATGATTTGTCTGTACGACTCCTCAAACACTTCTCCTCGTGGAATGTCCAGCCGGCAGTGTCCACTCTGGGGCTGGAGGCACTGCAGCTCGGCCCGCAGCACCTTCATCTTAGCAACTAAATCACGTTTGTATTTGGGCAGACAGTCACTATCCATCTCTATCACAGCTGGCTCCTTGGGTCCAGGAGTATTATTGCTGGTGCTGATCTGCAGGTTGGTGCTGTTGTTCTGCAGCACCACGGTATTGCTGCTGCTCACGCTGGTGGTCGTGACGCCGCTGCGCTCGCTGCTCATGCTGACGCTATTATTAATGCTACTAGTAGGCACAGAAGTGGGGCTAACGGGAGTACTATTAACGACAGAGTTATTAGTATCTTCATTATTAGGCACATTGTTTGATATAGTCACTCCTGAGGTGTTGGCCTCAGGGGATGGACCTCGGCTACGGGAAGTACTGCTTCGTCTGCTGTTGCTGGAGGTTCGGTTACTCCTCGTGGTGTTGGAAATACTGTTGGTTGGCACGGGACTCTCATTGCTCGTAATAGATCTTGGGTCACTGCTGCCGCCAGTCTCTATTACACTTGTCCGATTTCCTTCATTTCTAGACCTGCAGAACAAACAACAAAACTTAAGGAGGAACAGTGATTAGCAGGCTTCTTTTTGTCCCTATTTTTTATGCCCATGGGATACTTCCTTTACTGTAAAAGAAAAAAATAATAAACTTCCAAACTGACCTGAGAATGTTACTGAGGATGAGACTGTCCGAGAGCCTTGGGTCGGTGAACTGCGTGGTGCGGTTGATGTGGTCCAGGTAGTATGGCCGTCCACTGGGGGTGTGTCTCAGCTCCCACCCACTCGGAAGGGGACCCAGATCATCGATGTTGACGTTCCCGAGATCCCGGGGCACTCTGGGGTCGTGCCACGTGGAGGTTCCGGTGTGAATGTTGTAGTAGTAGACTTGTCCTTGCTGGGTGGTGCGCATTTCTGAGGAGCAACAATAACGACCTGATTAGTGGTGTGTTTCTAAGCTTCATTATTATTATTGAAAGAGGAGAGATGGTAGTAGGAGTCGGGGATAGGACCAGGAGCAGGAGGATTAGCAGGAGATGGTAAGGGTCGGGGGTAGAACTTTGACCAGGAGGAGAAGCTAGTGTTGGATCAGGCAGCAGGAAGAGGAGGCAAAAGAAATAGAGGCAGAGAAGAACTGATGCATGGCTCGATGAAATCTGTGTTGCCGAGCTTCAGAGTTGAGGATAATGGTTAAGGTTCTTTGCTGATGTCTAATTTGCTTATGTGCTTATGCTTATGGGTCTCTGGGCAGTATTGCAAGTCGAATCTGAGAAGTTACGGGTCTCTACAAAGGTCGGTTTAGGGGCCTTATTACAAGTTCAATCCGAGAAGTTTCAGGTCCCTACAGAGTTCGGAATGAATAACTCTTAGATTCGACTTGTAATATGGCCCCTAAACCAACCTTTGTATGGACCCGAAACTTCTCCGATTCGACTTGTAATATGGCCCACTGTGGCAGTCAGGAAAATATAGATAACACTCGAAAACCCACAAAGCTTTTCACGTGAGCATTTTATTGGAAAGGGAAGGTAAAACAATAAAGAAATAAAATGAAAGCCTGCCAAGTGCTGCCCCTATATAAAAGAAACACTGAATTGGGTAGCCAGAAAAGAGGGTCAATTTCAGACAGAGTTCAAGTCACAGGCAGGAGGAAAGATGAGGTGGAAAGATGAAATTAAAGAGTCCCTCCCAGAGAAAATTGGCAAATATGAGGGTAATATTTTATTCTACAGTAGACTAACTTTGCTTGATGGCTACGATGAACCCTCTGTAAGACCACCACCAAGCCTGTACTAACCAATACCACAAGGGAAAATAAGGACGTCAAGCAAAAATAATAATAATAAGAAAAAGGTCTGTCTTGCAGTGGAATAATTTTGGGTGATGGTTATGATGAGATCTCCGCAAGACCACCAACAAGTGTCCCATACTAACCAAAGCCTTCCGGGAGGTCTGGCGGCTGGTGGAGCTGGTTGCGTGAGAGGTAGTGGCGGTGGCGGGCAGAACGTCTGCGTACGGAGCTTGGGTTCTGCCGGGCTTCATTGCCGCCATCCCGCTGACTGACACGCTCCACGCTCTCCGCCCTACTCCTCCGGTGCTCTCGGTCTCGTGTGTCTCTGTGGCGGTCAGGGAAATGTAGATAAAACTCAAAAGCCCACAAAAACTCTTCATGTGAGCATTTTATTGGAAAGGAAGGATAAAAACTTGCCCAAAAGGGAAGTTAATTTCAGGGGTGGTCAAAAGAGATGTCATTTTCAAGGATAGTAAAACGATGTCACTTTCAGGGGTAACCAAAAGAGATGTCATTTTCAGGGGTGGTCTAGAGAGGTCAATTTCTGGGGTAACCAAAAGAGAGGTCATTTTCAGGGGTAGCAAAATGAGAGGTCAACTTCAGGGGTGGCATTTTCAGGGGTAGCCAAAAGAGAGATCATTTTCAGGGGTAGCCAAAAGAGATGCCATTTTCAGGGGTAGTCTAGAGAGAGGTCATTTTCAGGGGTAGTAAAATGATAGGTCAATTTCGGAGGTGGTCTAGAGAGGTCAATTTAAGGGGTGGCCAAAAGAGAGGTCAATTTCAGGGGTAACCAAAAGAGAAAATACTGCATTAGCATCCTCACCGTCTGACTGGCGTTCCTTCTGGCGGCGGGGGCACGTCTGAGCTTGTGTTGGGGTTGCTGAGTACAATGTTCCCTCCAACGGGTGACGAGTTGGAGGTTGTACTTGCCGGGACTGAGTTGGAGCATGTGGAATGTCTGCTTGGAGAGCCCAGAGCGCTTGTATCACCCGGCCTGTAACACGCGGCACTGTGTCGTGAGGGCTTGGTGGGGTCACACTTGGAGGAGGGGGAGGGTCCAGTGCAGGGAGAACCGGAGGATGTGTATGGAGGGCACGCCTCACCACATGTAATTTTGGGGGGCTGTGCACATGATGGTGTGTGCGAGTGAGAGTGATGGTGAGAGCAAGGCTTATGGCATCCAACAGAGCTAGACGGAGCAGAGGAAGTGGAAGGCTGGGAATGACTAGAACATCTTGTGCAGCCAGAAGCAGCTGAGGATGAGGGGCATGCTTGACCACAACCTCTGGCGCAGGAGTGAGAGGCAGAGGAGGAAGAGGAACAGGAGGAGGAGGAAGGGCAGCCTGAGCATGAGGGGGAATTGGAGGCACTGGGAGCAACACAGGAGAAGACAGACGAGAGGAAGACATAGATGGCACATGGACACGTGTACGTCTTGTCGGGCCGCCTGCGCTCCACTCTGCAATGAGCCAATCGGGAGGACCAGTCACTTCTGCCTCTCGTCAAGCTACTCAACTCTGGGGCACTTATTTACGTTAGCCTGAGCCTTTGGTTTACAGAACTGTGCCGGCTTTAGGTCAAAGCATTATGTTGAAGCTATTACTTAACTGGTATAATTAAAGGTTATATTAAATGTCTTCAACTACCAAATGATGTTAATGGAAAATTTACATTGCTGAACTCCAGTCAGAATTATAGTATTTTGTTGCATGTATTACAGTCCAAAATCAAGTTGTTAATTAATATTGTAATGGAGTATATATATATATATATATATATATATATATATATATATATATATATATATATATATAGATATACATATATATATATATATATATATATATGTATATCTATATATATATATATATATATATATATATATATATATATATATATATATACTTCCCAGGATAAACCATAATATCAGACAGAGGTGATGGGAACATAACTGTGATGAGTCAAAACAAACTACAGCACACGACACACAAGCTACTCCCCCTCGTGTATCCATGTACCATGGGCTAGAACAAAGGACACAAACTAAAGGAAGCAGAACCAAAGGCAAGCTGGTACAAACAAAAGAAAATAGGAGAAAAAATCTGATCAGCTTTGCCTTGGGGTGTTGCAGGTTGGGGCTACTGGTGGTGGACGGAAGGAAATACATGGAGCTACGGGCCGGGCAGCGTCCAGGGGTTGGGACGGCACAGTGAGGCGGTCACGTCTCTACGCCGCCTGCTGCTCATGACACCAAGAAGGGAGCAGTGAAGCTTAAACTTATAACTGAAGCCAGCGAGGAAACTGGTCCAAAATTATCCTTACTGAACGGTAAAATACTTGATTTAAAGCTGAATTTGGAAAGTTGTACAGTAACAACTAGTGGGCGTGGTCGGAGACACAGAGCAGTGACGCGTGCTTCAGCATCCTTGTCAGACTCACACAGCGGCAGACATAATGCACCTCTTGAATTTTCAACAGGACGAAACAATGCTGTTCAAGTAATAACATATCTGTCAAGTGGTGGACAATCACATATCACGATGAAATATTAAAACCCCATTGCACTAATGGAATTTAAATTAATCTTACTGGACAGAATTGGATTGACTAATATGAGTGATATACAAGACTCTTGAACAGATGCTAGCATCCAAAAGTAAGTATTTTTTGTGCTTGTCTGCTGACAGCGAACCTCTGCAACAGATATATCTACACTTAAAATGTGGGGAAAGAAATGAGGCAACTGTCTTAATTCCTATGAGTGACGAGCCTTTAAGATGAGGTTATGAGAGAGGGTCATTAACACCTTCAGGTAGCATGCACCACCACCACCCATGAACAAAGTACCTGCAGGCCCATGATTTCCTTCTGTAAGACTGTAATGCAAATAAAACCCACTGGCCTGCAGCAGCAAGCAGCACAAGCAGTTTTTCTTTTTACAAAAGTCATTCAGCTGAAAGGAAATAATTACTACAACATAACAGAGAAAAGCAAGCAGTAAATGGAGCATGCATGTTGTGAGGCTAAAATAAAACTGAAAGGCAATGGAACATAATAAAATCTAAATAAAAATGTAACAGCACATCTTGGTTCTCCCCGTGCTGGCTCAGAGTGGCGCCAAACAACGTCCCGAGAGGAATCAACACCCTTCCCTTCCTATGACTGAGTGGCTGCTGGTGAGGCAGACCCCGGCCAGCACACGAAGCTGATCCAACGCTTCCCACACTGGTGGAAGGTTGGCTTAAATGAAATTACCATATTATATGAAAGCAAAGTTGCCAAGCACCACCCTGAAGCAGCACAGCCTTTAAAAACTTGATGGAATTCACTCAGAACCTCGCCTCAGGAAGATGAAATTCTGTGATAAAGCAAAGCCTCTAACTTGGTCTTATAAAAAAATAATCTGTTGTAGCCTGAGTCAAAATTAAATGGATCAGTGAAAAATAACTTAGCTGCTTTAAGCAATGAACCAAGGAGAAGCAGACTTGTGAAGCAAATAAATGTTGATATCAATGCAAGATGTCCACACACACACACACACACACACACACACACACACACACACACACATACAAACACACACACACACACAAAGAAAACATAACTAATAATCTCCAGGAAGCATGACAACAGAAATGAAGATAAATAAAAAAAAAAAAGGGTTTGACCTTAAAAGAACGTACACAAAAAAAATGAAAGCTCAGAATATGAAGCTTTCACAGGATGTTACAAAACCAAAACAAACAAAGCAAACACATCAGCCTTCTTCTGTGTTGCAAAGTGGATGGATGAGTCTATGGATGATGAGAAGCAAGTGGTCAGACCCTCTTCCCAGCATGTGTGTGGATGACAAGACCTACTGATCTACTGTCAACACTTGGTAAAAAAAAAACATTCACTTCTTCTGTGTTGCAAAGTGGATGGATGAGTCTATGGATGATGAGAAGCAAGTGGTCAGACCCTCTTCCCAGCATGTGTGTGGATGACAAGACCTACTGAGCTACTGTCAACACTTGGTAAAAAAAAACATTCACTTCTTCTGTGTTGCAAAGTGGATGGATGAGTCTATGGATGATTAGAAGCAAGTGGTCAGACCCTCCCTTGCATGTGTGTGGATGACAAGACCTGTTGAGCTACTGAAAACACTTGGCAATGAATATTCACTGCTATATAAAACTATCTAACTTTCAATACTAACTTTCAATACCCATAATGAAAAATAACACCACGGATACATCTTAGGTCTAACTGGATGAATGGTAACACTGATCACTCTACTCTTCTCTTCTCCAGGATGAACTAAACGGATTGTATGACTAGGTGGGGAAATGGCAGATGAAGTTCAATGTCGGGAAGTGCAGTATTCTGAGTGTAGGTAGGAACAACCCCTCACATAACTATTGCTTCTTATGTTCTTATGACTGACTGGAGGGTAATTTAGTTCACTCACAATAGTTTCTGAAAAGGACATAGGAGGAAGGAAGCCATGTAACTGTGAACTGTTAAGAGAAGTAAGTCACGGTTAGGTTCAGCAGGCAGTGTAATTTCTAGTGTTTCAGGGGTTAGTCTGTGTGTTAAGATCCGGAGTGGAGGGGAAAGCTTCGGAGTGGAGGGAAAAGCTTCTGGTGTTGCCCCTGAGGCGAAGGAGTTTCTACCTGACACTGATTGATTATTGGAGCGTTTGGTCTTGGCGCCGCAACTGCAAAGTCATGTGGCGCCTTCTACCTGACACAACTGATGACAAAAGTTAAACCAATAGGAATAGAATTTTGTAATGCAGTCCTCTAACATACTTCTAAAATGGCACACGAGCAAAAGTTTGAGCATTCTGTGTTTAAAAGTGATCGAGTCTAGTGTAATGACCAATGACACAACCATTAATAAATTTGAAGCTAAACCGACATGCATAGAATTTTGTAGTGCAGCCGTTAAACCTCCCATGAGCAAAAGTTTGAGTATTCTGGGTTTAAAAGTGATTGACGTTCTGATATAACGACCGGTGACACAACCATTAATAATTTTGAAGCTTAACTGATATGCATAGAGTTTTGTGGTGCAGCTGTTTAACCTCCCATGAACCAAAGTCTGAGTATTCTGGGTTTAAAAGTGATTGACGGTCAAATATAATGACCAACGACAACACCATTAATAATTTTGAAACTAAACTGATATGCATAAAATTTTGTACTAATGCAGTTGTTGAGCATCCCTTCAGCACACTTTTAACATTATCCACATGAGCCAACGCTTGAGTCTCTGTGTTCAACTGACTGATATTCTTTTTTTTAAGGTAAAGGAGGCAGCTCAAGGGGCAAATAATATATAACTACAAAAAAGCCCACTAATCACAGATCCTAGAAAGATAATAGAAATGAGTGGCTACAAGAGAGGTCAATTTCGGGTGAAGCGGAGCCTTGACACTCCCCTCTCGATAGAAGTAAAGTCATAGGATGATCTAATGCCTTTACGAAACACACAAACCTCCACTAAGAAGCTGAGTTAAAAGGTCTCACACACACACACACTCAAACACACACAAGCAAGGTATAGTGTTTAGAGGTTAGGCAGGTTGAGAGGCAAGGAGTAGGGAAGGGAAGGAGTACATACGAGATGTGCGCTGGTAGTGTGGGTCGCTCCCAGGTGGTGGTGCGGTCGTGGTGATTGACGTAGTAGAGGCGACCTGTGGTGGTTCTCCGCTCCTCCCAACCCTGGAAGACGAGAAGCGAGACAAGGAGTTAGAGGAAAGACGGGAACTACAGGAAATAATGTGTTTCAAGTTGTGTTGTTAAGCTTTGTGATTTGCAATTCTACTTCTGCATTAGATAATATAACCAGCCTCTTTTTTTTTACAGTAGAGGAAACAGTTCAAGGGCAACAAAAAGGAAACAATAATGAAAAAAAGCCCGCTACTCACTGCTCCTACAAAAGAGTCAAAGTAAGTTGGAAAGTTTCGTTTAGTCGGCGCAACATCTGTGGTCATATGCCGGAGAGAGACAGAACGGGAAGGAATTATAGGAGAAGGGAACAGACCCCAGGAGACGGGACACAACCCCCGATTAATACCTGGTACTCATTCACTGCTGGGTGGACAGGGGCGTAGGGTATCGGAAAAGCCGCCCAAATTTTTCCACTCCGCCCGGGAATCGAACCCGGGCTCTCTTGGTTGTGAGCCGAGTGTGCTAACCACTGCACCACACAAAAGAGTCAAGAGGAGTGGCCGAAAGATAGGTCAATTTCGGGAGGAGAGGTGTCCTGATTTACTATACTATCTCGCAGACTACTCATGTTCTCATTTCCTTACTCTCTGGTTTACACTGAGAGGCTCACCCTGATGACAACTTAAACTCTCTGACAAAATAACCTAAACTGCATTGCCATCAACCCTACATTAGGAAAAATATACCACTATTTACTCCTTTGTGTCTGTCCAATCACTTTGACAGTCCGGGGGGTAGAAAAACAGGTTGAGAAATGGTATCAGAAATAGAGGAATTGAGCAAGGTAGAGGTGGATCATTGCAAGCCCAACCCCAAGAATAGATGGACTATGGTCAGGATTATAAGACACTCGCTTCTCACATCATCTATTACTAAAGGTCAAAGAGGGGGTCAGTCGGGTTCTAATGAGTGTTTCTTCAGGTTCATGGTACAGAAGAAGGGTCATAAAACTACTCCTGGATATGCCCACAACTCCTATGAAAGCCTTGTTAAATAGGTGTTCTTGGGCGACGAAATGCTATGTATGAAGTAGTAGTATTTCGGGGTCACATCTTACCTCCGGCAGGTCGTCAGGAGAGGAGAGGTTCCCTAATGTGTCGACTACTGCATTGTGAGAGCCTGTGCCTCGGCCGTCCCGGGACATGAGGGACACCACGATCTGTCCTCGCACGGGCTCACTGTCATCGTGGCCAACGCGTGTCAGGTCAAGTCGCTGGTCTGGGGATGGGAAGAGTTGAGTTAGGTTAGTTTATTCCTCACCTTCATTTCACCACTTCATTTTCTCCGTTCTTTCATTCTCATTTTCCATCATTCTTTCACTTTCCCTCATCCTCATTTTATCTGCATTCTTTCATTCTCTCATTCTTCACCACTATATCCTCGCACTCTTATTCTTTCTCATTCTTTCATTCTCATCCTCCATCATTCTTTCACTTTCCCTCATCCTCATTTTCTCTGCATTCTTTCATTCTCTCATTCTTCACTTAATCCTCTCACTCATATTCTTTCTCATTCTTTCATTCTCATCCTCCATCATTCTCTCACTTTCCCTCATTCTTATTTTATCTGCATTCTTTCATTCTCTCATTCTCCACCACTTTATCCTCTCATTCTTTCATTCTCATCCTCCATCATTCTTTCACTTTCCTCTCGTTCTCATTTTCTCTGCATTCTTTCATTCTTCACCACTTTATCCTCTCATTCTTTCATTCTCATCCTCCATCATTCTTTCACTTTCCTCTCGTCCTCATTTTATCTGCATTCTTTCATTCTCTTTATCCTCTTTCATTCTTATTCTCTCATTCTCATTCTCACTTCATTCATTTATTCTCACTCTCACTCCTTCTCCTCCTCCTCTCTTCATTCGTTCATTCTATCATTCTTCCACCCCTTCACTCCCACTATCATTATCAGGTAAGAAGAAATTCAACACGAGTAGCACATGCGGTGAGGATTATAAAAAAGGCAGCGCCCATTCCTGACGCCTGGAGCCCGGTGATGCACGGGCCCCCAAGACTTACATCCGGTGTCCTTGAGGCGGTGGATAGCCGAGGCCAGGAGACGGACGCATCCTAGAAACCCGCTGCCAGACTTCTTGTGGATCTTCCGTCTGTTCCACACGCTGATGGTGATGCCGTCGCCCTTGCCAACATACCTAAGGAAGAGGGAGAGAGAATGGTGAGCTGGTTGGTAGAGAATGAAAACAGCTGTAGCGACCTCATAGGCAGATAAGCCATTCTTAATTAATACGAGGCTTAGAATACATCAATAAATCCTCAAGCCAATCGATACATTAGCGTTTTGAGATGGACTTTAGATAACGAAGGACGCCATAAGATGATTTTGACGTTGCAACACTAAGCCAATGTTTGTGATAGGTTCGGTATGATGGATACACCTCACCCTTCACGCCCTTCCCTCACCCTCCACACCCACTGAAAGGAAGGCACCCCAACTTACGCTATCCCCTCCCGTTCAACCCCTATCTAGTTTTCGTTATCTGCCTTCACGCCCTTCCCTCGCCCTCCACACCCACTGGAAGGAAGGAAGGAAAGAAGGAAGGCACCCCAACTTATGCTAACCTCTCCCGTTCAACCCCTACCTAGTTTTCGTTCTCTGCCATCACAACCTGCCCTGACCTCTCCCTTCACGCCCTTCCCTGGCCCTCCACACCCACTGGAAGGAAGGAAGGAAGGCAAGGCCGTCAGCGTAGGGCAGGAAGAGAGGATTCAGCTAGTCGTAAATCCTTGCCTGAGAAGTGTAAGCTGACACTGCCCTCCTCCTCCTCGGCCTCCTCCTCTCTCCTTTCCTTCCTGCCCCCTCCTCCTCCTCCCTTCCTTGCTCTCCCAGACTATACACCAACCTCCTCCTCCTTCTCCTCCTCTCTCTCGGTCACGTCTCATCCTCTTCCTCCTCCTCCTCCTCCCTCTCCCTCCCCATACCCAGAGTTCCCTCCTCCTCCTCCCTTCCTCTCACGACTTCTCATGCCTCCTCTCTCCCCTCCTCCTCCTCCAGCCAGTCTTCTCGCCGCTGGGCAGACTCAGACATCCTCCTCCTCTTCTCATCACGCTGTTCACTGTTCCTCCTCCTCCTCCTCCTTCTCCCTCCCGCCCACACCTGTCCACGCCCACACCTTCCTACTCAGGTGTGTATGTGTGTGTGTGTGTGTGTATGATATTGTCTTTACTGGTGTTCCGCTAGTTTCTCTCTCTCTCTCTCTCTCTCTCTCTCTCTCTCTCTCTCTCTCTCTCTCTCTCTCTCTCTCTCTCGTCTATTTTCTTTCTTGCATTTGCCAATTTCATTTTCCTTGTATTTATTTATTTTTCTTAAGTGCTTGAAGTAGTTACGTTTACTCTCTCTCTCTCTCTCTCTCTCTCTCTCTCTCTCTCTCTCTCGTCTATTTTCTTTCTAACATTTGCCAACTTAATTTCCCTTGTATTTATTTATTTTTCTGAAGTGCTTGAAGTAGTTACGTGTATACTCTCTCTCTCTCTCTCTCTCTCTCTCTCTCTCTCTCTCTCTCTCTCTCTCTCTCTCTCTCTCTCTCGCCAGCGCCTCCATCTCACTTTCACTTTCATTTCTCTCGTCTCGGCATCACCACCACCACCATCAAAGTTATTCCAAAGCACTAAAACAGCATCTTCCTAATCATTGTTGTTGTTGTGTGTTAACGTTCTCTCTTCATTACTTATAACCACAAAAAACAAGTCTACAGTTTGTCTATTTATTCGTCTAATCAAAGTCTTTTATTATTATTATTATTATTATTATTATTATTATTATTATTATCTTTCGACTCCTACATCAAGTATTTCCAAAGGCCAAAAAAAGAGATCAGGCGGATTCTAATGAGTGTTTTTTTCATGTTCACGGTACAGAAGAAGGGTCAAACTACCACCAGGGTCATAATACTACCCCTGGAAATGACGCAAACTCCTACGAAAGCCTTGTTAAATATGAGTTTGGGAGACGAAAAGACCGAAAAGGCTGGTTCTAATAAGTGGGGGGGGTTTAGGTTCACGGTATAAGAGGAGGATCAAATTACCACAAGGGTCATAAAACTAGCCCTGGAAATGCCCGAAACTCCTACGAAAGCCTTGTTAAATGTGAGCTTGAGCGCCTTAATGTTTTAGAATATGACCCTTCACCAGCCAGCAAGCCAAGACGGAAGGGCACACTAGGCTACACACACTACACTCTCAGTCTTTCCCTCTGTGTCCCATTATTAGGAGTCCAGCGGCGGAGTTCCGTGGGGCGCTTTGCTGAATTCGTATAGTCTGCACGGTCGCTAGAAGGAGCCCGAGTGACCTTCAGTGTGGGTGTGTGGGTGTGGGTGTGATGGAAGATGGAGTTTGTGAATGAAGTTTGGGCGTGTGGAAACTATGGAAAGGAAGGAAGGGAAAGAAGGGATTGGAGAAGCGTAGGACGGAATGAAAGTAATAAGAGTAAGTAAAAGGAAAGGAAGAGAAATGCGAAGAGGAGGAAAATAAGTGAATGGAGGAGGAGAGAATACAAATACCGAACAGAAGAAAAGGAAGAGAATAGAGAAAATAAGAAAACTATACAGATGGAGAATAGGAGGAAAGAAAAGAAGAGCATGATGAAGAAATAGGAAAAGACGTACATGTGAACAGGACAAAAGGAAATGAATGATGAAAGTAGGAAAAGAAGCACACGAGAATAACGAAGGGAAGAAAGAGATATACAACAGATAAAGAAAACGGAAAAAAAGAAGCAAATAAAGAAAATGGGAAAGAAATACAAGTGGTGAACATAATTAAAGAAAGAAAGAAAGATAGGAAAATTAGACAGATATAACTAACACGAGAATAACGAAGAGAAGACAGAATGAGACACAATAGATAAAGAAAACGAAAAAAAAGAAGCAAATGAAGAAAATGGGAAATAAATACAACTGTTGAACATAATTAAAGAAAGAAAGAAAGAAAAATTAGACATATATATAACTAACAAACAAAACTAAGTGTGAAGGACAAGGAAGAAAATACAAAGAAGCCAACAGGAGGAAAGGATGAAAGGAAGGAAGGATGCAAGTCTGAGGAGGAGGAGGAGAAGTAAAAGGCTCTCTCGTTAGCTGTGTCGGTCATGTGAGGAGGAACCAAACGCGGACGGCGCTGAAACCTAATTAGGGCGGTCACATTCTCCTGTCATGTGATCCGAATACTGAACTGGGACGGTATCCTCAGACGCCGCCATGCAACCCTCACATAACAACTTTCAAAGGCCACAAAGGAGGGTTATAATGAGTGTTTTCTTAGGTTCACGGTACAGAAGAAGGGTCAAACTTACACCAGGGTCATGAAACTGTCCCTGGAAATGCCCGCTACTCCCATGAAAGCCTCCACCCCTTACATAACTAATTCCAAAGCCAGAAACGGAGATCAGTCTGGTTCTAATGAGCGTTTTCTTAGGTTCATGGTACAGAAGAAGGGTCAAACTTACACCAGGGTCATGAAACTGTCCCTGGAAATGCCCGCTACTCCCATGAAAGCCTCCACCCCTCACATAACTAATTCCAAAGGCCGAAAAAGGAGATCAGTCGGGTTATAATGAGTGTTTTCTTAGGTTCATGGTACAGAAGAAGGGTCAAACTTACACCAGGGTCATGAAACTGCGTCTGGAAATGCCCGCTACTCCCATGAAAGCCTCCACCCCTCACATAACTAATTCCAAAGGCCGAAAAAGGAGACCAGTCGGGTTATAATGAGTGTTTTCTTAGGTTCACGGTACAGAAGAAGGGTCAAACTTACACCAGGGTCATGAAACTGTCCCTGGAAATGCCCGCTACTACCATGAAAGCCTCCACCCCTTACATAACTAATTCCAAAGCCAGAAATGGAGATCAGTCTGGTTCTAATGAGCGTTTTCTTAGGTTCACGGTACAGAAGAAGGGTCAAACTTACACCAGGGTCATGAAACTGCGTCTGAAAATGCCTAAAACACCTAAGAAAGCCTTGTCAAATTATGTGCTTGGCCGCCGAATGACCTCCAGACATTTCGACGCCCAAACACATACGTCCATTTTTTATTATTATCGATTATGAATATTATCAGCATTAATAGCATAGGGGTATATTTGTATACTTCTTTCCTACAACAGTAATAACATCAACAGTAGGCAAGGCACGAACCACCATCACCACCACGACTAGCCTACTAAATATGCATGAACTCTTCCTTCCTTATAGAGTTCGTTCGGTTCCTGGCACTGCTCTGAACTGTGCTTGTCTCTATACTCTCCTCTGGGTCTGGCTGTCTTGAGTGCCCTGTCTGTATTAGTACTACGAAAAACACCAACCACTACCACCACCACCACCTCGAATATGGGATGCAACGTCAGGTCCAAATTTTTAAAGGTCTCGGGCTACCATTAGACAATTTCCCAAGGCCACAGAGTATATTAACCGGGTTTTCATGGGTGCTTTTCCCGTTCAAGATGCATAAGTCGGGTAAAACTATCACTAGGACCACAAAACAGTCCTTGGAAATCACAGCAACTTCTACGAGAGGTCCATATTTTAAAGGTCTCGGGTTTTCATGGGTGTTTTTTTCCCGTTCAAGATGCAGAAGTCGGGTAAAACTCTCACTGGAATCATAAAATAGTCCATATAATAGCCCCCCCCCCTCCCCCCAAAAATTACAGGCCAGGTAATACTTAGAACACTGTATTTCCCCGTCTTTCACCTCATACTATTGCAAAAAACATCCATTGGTTCACGGTTTTAGCAATGACTTGAATTGGGATATCGTTATTGGTGTGGGTACAACAGTTTTGGAGTCTGGAAATGATCGAGAAATAGATGGTCTTCTTTGATAAAGGGATAGGCTAGGTCCGTTAGGCTATGTGTGTTATAAGTTTGCTGTACATCTACAACTACTACTACTACTAATAATAAATCGATAGTCTTGTTAATAGGGGAGTATGTTAGGTTACGTTGCATACGATGATCTGGTAAGGTTGTAAGCAGAGAAGGAAAGAGAAGGAAAGAGAAGGAAACCCAACCACAGACAGTCCTTGTACATGCCGTGGTTCTTAGCAGGAAAAGGGAGGAGCTACTCGTCTCTTAAGCTTATGCACTTACTCACTTCCTCCTCCTCCTTCTCCTTCTCCTACTCTTTATCTTGCAAAAGCTTCTCATCTTTTCTTGCACTGTCTTATGGTTCTAGTTCCCTATTTTCCTCCTCCTCCTCCTCCTCCTCCTCCTTCTCCTTCTCCTACTCTTTATCTTGCAAAAGCTTCTCATCTTTTCTTGCACTGTCTTATGGTTCTAGTTCCCTATTTTCCTCCTCCTCCTCCTCCTTCTCCTTCTCCTACTCTTTATCTTGCAAAAGCTTCTCATCTTTTCTTGCACTGTCTTATGGTTCTAGTTCCCTATTTTCCTCCTCCTCCTCCTCCAGAGCTTCAATATTCGTTCCCTCCCTTCCTATCTTGCAATACCTACTTTAACCTTCTCTCTCCCTCACTCTCTCCTTCCCTCCCTCCCTTCCTCCCATGCAATGCTTCGTCCTTTAACTCTCTCTCTCTCTCTCTCTCTCTCTCTCTCTCTCTCTCTCTCTCTCTCTCTCTCTGACATCTAACCTTCCTTTCTATAATCCCTTTGCACTAATTAGAACTATCTCACTCTCTTTCCTGTTATGTTTTCTGCTTCCTACTCTCTCTCTCTCTCTCTCTCTCTCTCTCTCTCTCTCTCTCTCTCTCTCACACGCCTTGTAGAACTGTCAAAAGCCTTCAAAATTAGGTCGTGAGGGCAATGAATGAAAATGATATCATGTGGTTAGGGAAATTTGATGAACCTCGATTATTTGCACGCACATAGTAACGGTTCACCTCCTCCTCCTCCTCCTCCTCTTCCTCAGTGACAAGAAGCTTTGATAGTAAGTCGCATGTACTTACACCTATGGCTTCTGTCTTATCTTGTATATACTCGCGTTAGTAATCTTTGGTCTGAGTGTGTGTGTGTGTGTGTGTGTGTGTGTGTGTGTGTGTTTAGGGTCCTTCGAGATGATGGTAATATATTGTTTTGGTGTGCGTGTGTGTGTGTGTGACTGTGTGTGACTGTGTGTGTGTGTGTGTGTGCACGCGTCACAAATCACCGCCCACGCACACGCTCGGTTGCACATGTAGCACACACACACACACACACACACACACAGCGCCTGTCACCTATAGAAGCTAACTTAACCTAACGTACCAATTCTTCCATTCACTCAATACCTCTTGCTACTTGGTACTCAGGATTCATTCAGGATTACGATGGTAGCCTTCTGATTAACACACACACACACACACACAGCGCCTGTCACCTATAGAAGCTAACTTAACCTAACGTACCAATTCCTCCATTCACTCAATACCTCTTGCTACTTGGTACTCAGGATTCACTCAGGATTACGATGGTAACCTTCTGATTAACACACACACACACACACACACACACACACACACACACACACCGACTCCATCCATCACCTTCCCTTCCTTCCTATTCCTATTTTTAGCACACTCGAAGCTGGTGTTGGTTGTGGCAGTAGTAGTAGTAGTAGTAGTATTGGTGGTGGTGGTGGTGGTGGTAGTAGTAGTAGTTATAATATACAAACGAATCTTGTCTTATCTAACGCTAACACGGATAATGACAGTAGTAGCACTAGTAGTAGTTGTTGTAGTAGTGATAACAGTTAGTCATGTTTTATCTGGTACTAACGAGGATGTACTTGCGTGTAGTAGTGATTATACGAGGGGTTTAAGGGTCCATGCTAGCCCTGTCTCATGCCCTACAAGTCCCCCATCAAGGCTACTATAGAGAATGGATGCAACAAAGGACGAAAAGCTTGGTCTTGGTCTTGGAGGCGTGTCAGTCACCTAGAGTTGCATCCATTCTAACAGTGATCGAAATATGGTTATAATGTCATGGAAGAGAAGAAAAAAGAAGAAGAAAGATGACAAACAAAACAAAAAGAGAAGAATAAGAGGAGGGAGAGGAAGCGGAAAAATGAGAAGTAGGAGGAGAAGGAAAAGAAGAAGACGAAGCAGAAGCAGAAGAAGAAGACGAAGAAAGAAATATTAATAAGAGGAGGAGGAAGAAGCAGAAGATGAAGAAATAAAAATTAAAGAAGAACAAGAGGAGGAGGAGGAGGAGGAGGAGGAATGAGAGTACACACACACACACACACACACACACACAAATCTCATCCCCCCTCCCTCTCTCTCTCTCTCTCACCCCCTTCAGCTTGCCAGGACAGTAGGACCAATTACACCAGTGCGGGCAGCTGCCTAAACCCTGCATGTGAGGAGAGCTTTCATGCCCGCAGCGGTTATTGGCCCATCCATCAGCGGTCTAGCGGCCTTGACTAGCGGAGAGGCGACCGGACCGAGGGAGAGACCAAGGAAGGGAAGGGAGTGCGGGAGGGTTGGTAGTAGACGCCGGAAGACCTCATTGGTGAAAGCGAGTCAGTCAGTCAGTCAGTCAGGGAAGGGAAGGGAAGGGTAGTTGTCGTAGGGGTGGTGACAGTAGTTGTTGCTGTGGTTGTATAGTAGTAGTAGTAGTAGTAGTAGTAGTAGAGGACAAGAAGAATGCTAGTAAAAGTAAGTAAAATGATATGAAGGAGGAGAGGAAGAAAAGGAAGAGGAACAAGAAATGGCAAAGAGCAAGGAAAAGATGGAGTTAAAAGAAAAGGAAAGGAAAATAATGTTCCAAAAATAAAAAATAAAAGCCGAGAAAATTAAGTAGCAGCAAAAAAAAAAAAAAAAAAAAAAAAAAAAAAAAATAAAGAAAGGAAGGTCAAATAAAATAAATAAATAAATGACAATAGAAAAAAAAAGAATCAGTTGAAAAAAATATAGAAAGAAAAAGGAAAAAAAAAGGAAAGTCCACCAAATAAATAAAGAAAAGAATAGAAATAAATAAATAAAAGAAAAAAATGGAGTTACATGAAAAAAAGATGAAAGAAAAAAGGAAAAAAAAGGAAAGTCCACCAAATAAAGAAAGAAAAAACAGAAATAAATAAATAACAAAAAAAAATAAGTTAGGTGAAAAAGATGAAAAAAAGAAAAAAAATGAAAGTCCACCAAATAAATACAGAAAAAATTGAAATAAATAAATATAAGAAAAAAAAATTAAGTTAGATGAAAAAAAAGATGAAAGGAAAAAAGTAAGTTAAAAGGGCAGGCCCACCACCACGACCACCACACTCCACATTACTAAAAGCCAACGACCGTCAACCACAGACCAACCAAAAAACCAGAACCTGATGACCAACCTCCTCCTCCTCCTCCTCTTCGCCCTCCCCTTCAATTAATTTCTCTGATCCTCCTCTTCCCTTCCCTTCCCTTCCTCTCTACTTCCCTACTTCTCTACTTCTCTCTCTTTCACAGCTCTTTCCTCCTCCTCCTCCTCCTCCTTCTCTCTCTCTCTCACAGCTCTTTCCTCCTCCTCCTCCTCCTTTCTTTTTCTTCTCTTCTCTTCCTTTCCTTCCATTGTCCTTCATTTCCCCTTCCTTCTCCTCCCTTTAAGTTCCCTTCTCTTCCTTTCCTTCATCTTTTCTCTCCATCTATTCCCTCCCCTCTTCTTCTTTCTCTTCGTTTTCCTCTACTTCCCTTCCCTTCTATTCCCTTTCTTCCTCTGCCTTTCTCTTCCCTTTCTTTTCTTTCTGTCTCTCCCTTCCCTTCCTTCTCCTTCATTTCCCTTCCCTTCAAAGTACAGCGCTTCTCCCTCCCTTCCTTTCCCTCCCCTCCCCTTTTTCATAGCCCAACCCAGCCTAGGCCCTACAATCCCATCACAGCCCTTCCCTTCTCCCCTTCCCTTCCCTTCGTCTCTGGCCTATCAAATAATCAATGACCAACCAACTAAGTGTGTGTGTGTGTGTGTGTGTGTGTGTGTGTGTGTGTGTGTGTGTGTGTGTGTGTGTGTGTGACTCTCTCTCTCTCTCTCTCTCTCTCTCTCTCTCTCTCTCTCTCTCTCTCTCTCTCTCTCTCTCTCTCTCTCTCGTTTTCCTTCCCTTTCCTTTGTTTTCCTTCAATTCTTCTCTCTCTCTCTCTCTCTCTCTCTCTCTCTCTCTCTCTCTCTCTCTCTCTCTCTCTCTCAAAACGGACCCGGCCCAAGCTCAAACTCCACGCCTGGCTGACCCACTTCTTGCAGACATGGGTTCGAATCCCCCTACACCCCCCCCCCTCCCTTCCCCTCCACCAGTGAATCGAGAGAAGACAAATGAATCCAAAAAAGAAAAAAAAAGAAAACGAGGAAAGACTTTTAAAACAAACAAATCTCAGACATGGTGGTAGTGGTAGTGGTAGTAGTAGTAATAATAGTAGTGGTGGTTGTAGTAGTAGTGGTTGTAGTGATGGTTGTAGTAGTAGTAGTAGTAGTAGTGGTGGTGGTGGTGGTGGTTGTGGTTGTATGGACCAATGAAATAATGACAGGTCTTCAAAAAGTTACTTAACAGATGAAGGTCGTTTACATATTTTGAGAAGTAGAAGTTGCAGTGGTGTAGTAGTAGTAGTAGTAGTAGTAGTAGGAAGATGAAGAAGATGATGATGGAGAAATAGAAGTGAAGATGAAGTACGAAAAAAAAAAGAAGAAGAAAGAGAAGAGAAGCAGAAGTAACACCGAAAGAAGATAAAAAACAACAACACCAAAAGATCAACAACAACAACAACAACAATAACAAGATCAAGAACAACAAGACAGGCTCACCAAAAAACTCCCACGCACAAAACACAAACATTTTTCGCACCAATACATTAGACAGACAAGCGAGCAAGCGAGGGGGGGGGGGGGGTTGACCTATTTTACGCTCCCTCCCTCCCTTCTTTCGTACCCCATCCATCCCCGTGACCTAGTTTTCAGCCACCACCACCACCACCTCCATCACTACCACCACCACCACGCCCCTTGCACGACCTTCCTTCACTGATTTGGCTTGTGTCTTCAAAGTCTTCTGTACCCCCTCTCCCCCCCCCTCTCTCTCTGTCTCTCTCTCTTCCTCCTCTCTATTAGTTCTCCTTCCATCCTTCTTCTTCACTTATTCCTCCTTTCTTTGTCCTTCTCCCCTTCTTTGTTTTTTCCTTCTTCCATCTTTCCTTCCCTTCTGTCTGTTCTCTTCTGCTCCTCTTTCTTCCACCCGAGGATAGATACGCCCTTCTATTCTCTCCCTCATCTTCTGCTTCTCCTTCCCTTTCTTTTCCTCTCCCTCTCATTCATCCCCTTCCCTTCAGAGTACATCCCATCTTCTCCCTCCCCTTCCAGGACAAGAGTAGAGTGCCTAGCGTTACGTGTCTGTGGGTCTGACTGCTCGCCTGTTCTCCAAGCCTCCTCATGTATGTCCTGATATGCTTGGCTGTCCCTCCCTCTGTCAGTTCCTTCCCTCCCCGAGCCAGCAGTGCATAGGTCTGTGCAGGGCTATAGAGGGAGCGCGGACGCTGTGACGGTGGATAGAGGAAGTGAATGACTCTCAGGGTACAGACGAAGACCCGAATGACGTAAGGTATAGACAAAAGGAATGACTTAGAGTATAGACGAAGTGAATGGCTCAAGGTATAGATGAAATGAATGACTCCCAGGGTACAGACGAAGACCTGAGTGACGTAAGGTATATACAAAAGGAATGGCTAAGAGTATAGACGAAGTAAATGACTCACGAGGTATAGACTAAGTGAATGACTCAAGGTATGGATGAAGTGAACGACTCTCAAGGTAAAGACGGAGACCCGAGTGACGTAAGATATAGACAAAAGGAATGACTTAGAGTATAGACGAAGTAAATGGCTCACGAGGTAAAGACGAAGTAAATGACTCACGAGGTATAGACAAACTGAATGACTCAAGGTATAAACAAAGAACTGAATGAGTCAAGGAAGGTTGCTGTTATTGTTTACTTAGCCACAGGACGAGTTACGTAAGGTGTCGTACTTTGTGACGAGCTAAAAACACAACAGAATGCCAGACTTTAATTTTGGAAGCCTTAGAACGTCTTATATAGAGTGTAGGAGAAGGAGAAGGAGGAGGAGGAGGTAGTGTAAGGCTGATTGCAACTACACGACTCCTCTTCAGCCCTCAGACACCATTAGTAGTACTTTCTGACGATCTTAAGACACAATAGAATGCTAGACTATATCTGGACGCCTTAGAACGTCTTATATAAAGCGTGGGAGGAGGAGGAGGAGGAGGTAGTGTAAGCCTGATTGCAAGTACACGACTCCCCTTCAGCCTTCAGACAACATTAGTACTTTGTGAAAATCTTAGACACAATACGGAGAGGAAGAGGGAAAGAGACAAAGGGAGAGAGAGAGAGAGAGAGAGAGAGAGAGAGAGAGAGAGAGAGAGAGAGAGAGAGAGAGAGAGAGAATTTGTATTTAATTGCAATATGTAAGATGTAAAAATAAATAAAGAAAAAGAAAAGAGAGAGGAAGCGACCGAGAGAGGGAGGGAGGTGAATTTTTTGCCTTGGGTTGTCTTGTACAAAGCGAGAAAGGAAAAGTGTATCGGCAACTGCATGTAAGAACTCCTCCCTCACACCAGCTGTCTCCTTGCCTCCCTGCCTGCTTGCCTGCCTGCCCTCAACACTGTCTATCCCGGCGCCTACTACACCCACACCGCCTTGTCTCTCTCCCGCGTACCCGCCACCTGTCCAGGATGAAGCTCGCTCGCCGCCAGTGTTGCCAAGTCATGTCTGAAGAAAGCATCATGCAGGAGGAAATACACAACGTTTGAGGGTATTCTAAGGATGATGATAAGGAATTAGAGGTGGAATTGGGTAGGCTGTATCATGGGTAGAATTGACAACATATGGAATGGTATGTACAGGATTCCTACACGTATAAGTCAGGGCAGGTGAGGATGGAATTTAAGTATTTATTTTATTGTCTGAGCAGGATGGAGTACACTAACACCAGACGGAGAGAGAGGAAGAGGGCGTTAGGAAAGGGCTGTTGTTAATTAAAATGCTGTTGATAGGGAGTATAAGGTGGGTTTGGGTAGGTTATAACATACTTAGAGCTGATAATACATATATTTATATACGTAGAGTAGTAGAAATAGAGGTAGATGAGTAGAATAGGTCCCTCCTAAAACATCCGTGGTGCAATAATCTACAATCTAAAGAGTGAACTGACATAAGAATGTTTAAAGGACCGAGGGCCATATTTTTAAACATTTCTGCGCCCAAGAACACGTACTTCACTCGTCTTTCGTGTGAGTTGAGGGCATTTCCAGGGGTACTTTTATGACCCTGGTGGTAGTCTGAGCCGCCTTCTGTACCGTGAACTTAAAAGAACACTCATTAGAACTCGATTAACCTCCTCTTTGGCCTTCGGAAACAGTTGGTGTGAGGGGTGGGAGCAGCTGACAATACCACCCTGACTGTCTTACACCCACGTGGGGCATCGCGTCTCACCACAATATTCACGGCCAGCCAATGAACCGACTGCTCCCTCCCTGCCTCCCTCCTTCCTCTCCCTGCCCAACGCCGCCCAACCAGCCAGTCACACCAGCTGGCGGCCCCGACCTGCTCCGGGGCGTTGGTTGCTGTCTTGCTTTGCTCTCTGCTCAGTCCAGCGGTCGGCGTGGTGCAGGGAGGAGCAACAACCTCTAGTAGCGGACCGACCCACACACACGAGTCCCCTGCCACGTATCATACACCCTTCCACCTAGACACTGCTGCAGGAGCCACGGCCTTAACCAGTCTCTCCAAGGCAACCCCGCACTACCCCGCTTCACCCAGCCAGCCGCCAAGACATTAGAAACACCCACGATCTCCATCCTTCCACCCTTCCACCAAGACACTGCTGCAGGAGACACGGCCTTAACCAGTCTCTCCAAGGCAACCCCGCACTACCCCGCTTCACCCAGCCAGCCACCACTACACTACTGAAACACCCACGATCTTCACCCAGCATCTCCCACCCCCCGCTACAAGATGACAGCTCTCAATAATCCCCGAGTGGTTTAAAACTACCCACATGCTGTCCTGAAGACCACCTATCAATCCGGACTGTAGCCAAACTCTCAAAAGTTGAGCAAAGATTAGTTCCGGGGGGCAGCATGAGCCAAGCAAGATGGCACCACTGTAAACACTTGCCTGAGCCACGAACGGGTTGGGACAAAAAAGCTGTGGGCCCATCAACGTAGCCTACTGGTGCAACAGGCCGAACGTAGAAGAAAAAGAAGAACAAGAACAAGAGGAACGACAACAACAAAAGCAAAACAAAAAAACAAAGGAAAATGGGAGAAAAAGAACGGCTGAGAGTACATTAAATAAAACAAAAATAAATAGATAAATAAATAGCCTGTCACCACTGAAGTATAAAATAAAATATATAAGAAAAAACAAATCAATATCAAACAACTCACTTCCTCGACTCAAGCATAACAGAAGCATACTCACAATTTGTTCAAGGGTCTAAATGGTCTAGGTATAGGAAGCTGAATGGGGAAGAAAATATGGCAGAAAAGCAAAATAAACACCAAACAACTCACTTCCTCGACTCTAGCATAACAGAAGCATACTCACAATTTGTTCAAGGGTCTAAATGGTCTAGGTATGGGAAGCTGAATGGGGTCTTACCATGCCCAATTAGCTACAGGTGACAGGGCCCCTACCTACCTACCTGTTTCTCTTCCTCCTCCTCCTCCTCCTCCTCCTTCCTTCCGTATATGGATGTGTGGTTGTTGCTATCTTAATTAAAATTGTGTGGTGTTATGGTGGTGGTGGTGATGGTGGTAGTGGTGGTTCTCTTTTTTTTTTCTTCCTTTTTTTTCCTCCTTCTCTTTCTCTTTCTTCCTCATAATTGTGGTAGTGGTTATAGTAGTAGTAGTAGTAGTAGTAGTAGTAGTAGTAGTAGTAGTAGTAGTAGTAGGTTGTATCTTTAGACATATAGAGAGATAGATACAGTTAGTGTTTGTGTGTGTGTGTGTGCGTGTGTGTGTGTTCCACTAGGAGGGCACAGTGACCCCAGCGACGCCGTGGTCCGTGCCTGAGGCGGGACCATCACCACCACCACCACTATCATCACCACCACCACCACCACCACTATCATCACCACCACGAAGAGCAGAGAGAGGCAAGCAACACCATGACGTTTCCTAACCACCACCATAGTCATTAAATCCTGGCTGACACCACCACCACCACCACCACTATCACCACCACCACCACCACATCTCTTAACTAAAAATAAATAAATAAATAAATAATAGTAACGATAATAATAATAATAATAATAATAATAATAATAATAATAAATAAAATAAAAAAATATAAAAAATCAATCGCTTTTTTCTTGTATTTCATTCTTCTCTTCGTTGTTGTTTGTTGTTTTCTCTCTTGGTGTGTGTGTGTGTGTGTGTGTGTGTGTGTGTGTGTGTGTGTGTGTGTGTGTGTGCCGTTAGAGAGAAAAAAAAATCCTACTCATAATAAGTCATCGTTTTCTTCACTACATAAAATTCTCTCTCTCTCTCTCTCTCTCTCTCTCTCTCTCTCTCTCTCTCTCTCTCTCTCGGGGGTGCAATATGAACACGTGTCGAGTAGAGAGAGAGAGAGAGAGAGAGAGAGATGAAAACAAATGACACACAGCCAGCCAGACACCCAGACACCCAGGCAGACAGACAGACGGAGACACATCACACCATACTCTCTCTCTCTCTCTCTCTCTGTCTGTCTGTCTGTCTTTCTCCTTATTTCCTCTCTCTCTATTTCCTTCTCCTCCATATACTTTTCCTTCTCCTCTACTTCTCCTCCTCCTTCTCAAACTTTGTCTCCCCCTCTTCTTTGTAACTACACTCTCCCTATCCACGTGCTCCTCCCCTCCCCTTCTCTCCTCTCCCCTTCCTTCTCAAACTTTGCCTCTCTCCTTTCCTACAGTCTCCCCTACTTCCTTCTAACTACACTTTCCCTATCCATGTTCCTCCCCTTCTCCTCTCTCCTCTCCCCTCTTCTATTTCTCCTCCTCCTCCTCTTCCTTCTCAAACTTTGCCTCTCAACTTTCCTACTGTCTATCCCTTCTCTACCCTTCCTCTTCTGCACCCTTTCCCCCCTCTCTCTCACTTCCTCCTCTTCCCTCTCCATCTCCAACCTCCCTTTCCCTTCCCCTCCCCCGCATATTGACGGCCTGACAGACACACACAGACAACACAAATACAGACACGCTGCCAAACTGACAATGGATGATAAGGCAGAGGAAAAAGGGTGCCTACTCTCCTCCCCCCCTCCCCCCTCTCTCTCTCTCCCTCTCTCTCTGTTGTCTGGCGTCTGTGAGTCATGGCGCCAACTCCCTTCACCACCACCACCACCACCACAAATATATGTTCTAACACCACCATCACCACCACTTTCATCACCACTACCACCACCACCACTACTACCATAATAATAATAATAATAATAATAATAATAATAATAATAATAACAATCTCCTCCTCCGTATAAGACAACACCACCAACGCACCATTACTTCCAATTAACACACACACACACACACACACACACACACACACACGCAATGAATCATCACTTGCTCAGGGAGGATATGAGGGGAAAAAAATAACATTGAGAGGATGACTGGAAGAGGAGGAGGAGGAGGAGGAGGAGGAGGAGGAGGAGGAGAGGAAGAGGAAGATAGACAGCTGAAGGAAGAGGAGGAGGACGGGGAGGAGGAGGAAACAGGGAACATGAGGGTAGAAGAGAGAGAGAGAGAGAGAGAGAGAGAGAGAGAGAGAGAGAGAGATCGAGAGCAATCAACCCAGAGAGAAAGGCCAGTACTGAGAAGAGGAGGAGGAGGAGGAGGAGCATCATCCTGCACTCACTCCCCGGCGGCTCCGGAAAAGGGAGGAATTTCCGTCTAGAAAACACACACACACACACACACACACACACACACAAGCATAACCACTGACCCCTCACTTCTCTCTCTCTCTCTCTCTCTCTCTCTCTCTCTCTCTCTTCATTTGTTTTCCTCCACACCAGTATCAAACCTTCTAGTAATTTTCCTCCCATCGTCTTGTGCTCAGAATTATAATTATTTTAAGTTCCCCCTTACTCTGCTATTCCCTTGACATCAGGTCCAATAGTATCTCTCCCTTCTTAATCTATGTATACCCTCGAGATAAGTTCCAACAGTTTAAGTCAGCCAGCCAGACCCCGTTCCCTATATACAAACTCTTCCTTCCTATGCTATTCTTCTGACATCGGGTCCAACAGTGTCTCTCCCTTAATCTATACCCTCGAGATCAGTTCCAACAGTTTAAGTCAGCCAGCCAGACCCCGTTCCCTACATACAAGCTCTTCCTTCCTATGCTACTCTTCTGACATCGGGTCCAACAGTGTCTCTCCCTTCTTTAAGCTATACCCTCGAGATCAACTCCCAACAATACCCTACATTAAGTCAACCAGCCAGACACCGTTCCCTACATACAAGCTCTCCCTTTGCCATCGGGTCCAACAGTATATCTCCCTCCCTAAGCTATTCCCCTGACATCAGTTCTTACAGTATATCAAGCTAGCCAGTCAGACACCGTTCCCTACATACAAGCTTCCCATGAACCACTTGTACGGGTTAACAGCTACGTCAGGCTACACCCAACACATATATTTGTTCTTCTTTTAGTAACGAACAAGAGGAACACGAAACAAGAGTAAAAACAACTTAAATCATTACTATATCGTCAACGGAAACCCAAAACACACAACGACTGACTCGGGAATTGAAATACGGAGAAGAAAAAGCAACGCTATCATGTAACAAAGCCAACCAAGGAAGAGCAAGAAGAGGAAACGGGAGAGACAGAGGAAACTTGCAGGAAAGATAGA
Organism: Eriocheir sinensis; assembly: GCF_024679095.1. Lineage (NCBI taxonomy): Eukaryota > Metazoa > Arthropoda > Malacostraca > Decapoda > Varunidae > Eriocheir > Eriocheir sinensis. The sequence continues at coordinate 1,775,174 of NC_066525.1, forward strand.
AGTCATAGGAGGAGGAGGAGGAGGAGGAGGGGGGAAAGGAAGGGGGGGAAGGGAAGGAAGGGAAGGGATGAAGCGACGGAGCCCGGGTCAAACGCCTGCGGGCCCTTAGCACTTAAAACACCACCGCCTTCTGTGCATGTGTGTGTGTGTGTGTGTGTGTAAGTTTGTCTGTATATCTCTCTTCTCTCTTGTCTGTCTGCCTAACTCTTTTTCTTGATCACTTTCTTTCGTCTGTGCGTGTGTGTATGTGTGTGTGTGTGTGTGTGTGTGTGTGTGTGTGTGTGTGTGTGTGTGTGTGTGTGTGTGTGTGTGTGTGTGTGTGTGTGTGTGTGTGTGTGTGTGTGTGTGTGTCTAAGTTGTCTGTCTGTCTCTCTTCTCTCTAGTCTGTCTAACTATTTTTATCGATAATTTTTTTTTCGTCTGTGTGTGTGTGTGTGTGTGTGTGTGTGTGTGTGTGTGTGTGTGTGTGTGTGTGTATAAGTTTGTCTGTCTATCTCTTCTCTCTAGTCTGTCTAACTATTTTTATCGATAATTTTTTTTTCGTCTGTGTGTGTGTGTGTGTGTGTGTGTGTGTGTGTGTGTGTGTGTGTGTGTAAGTTTGTCTATCTCTTCTCTCTTGTCTGTCTAACTATTTTTCTTAATCTCTCGTCTTTTCATCAAACTTTCCTATACACGCTCGGACGCACAAAACAAGCAGTAAACACGAGAAACAAACATCCACATATCATATTTTAACACAAGTCTATGGAAACCAAAAACAGGGAAAGGAGATACGAAAGCAACACCAAAGAAAGAGAGAAAAACAGCCAAGATCGTAAAATAAAGTCGAGGGTAGAGGTGGCGAAAGAAGGAGAGACAGAGGCGAGGGCGAGGTAGCTAGTCAATGATACAGATTAAACTTGCAGGACAGATAGAAGTCAGAACAGGAGGAGGAGGAGGAGGAGGAGGAAGAGAAGGTTGTATAGGGAGAGCAAGGGAGGTGTAAGAAGAGGGACAAAGGCGAGGGAGAGGTAGTTAGTCAATGATAAGAGATAGAGATATAGAGAGAGAGCGAGGGAAATGTATAGGACGCAACAGAAGGTAAGGTAAGGTAAGGTAAGGTAAGGTAAGGTAAGGTTAGGTTAGGTTAGGTAAGGTAAGGTTAGGTTAGGTTAGGTTAGGTTAGGTAAGGTAAGGTAAGGTAAGGTAAGGTTAGGTTAGGTTAGGAAAGGTAAGGTAAGGTAAGGTGAGATAAGGTAAGGTAAGGTAAGGTTAGGTTAGGTTAGCCACACGGGAAAGCACCTGGGCCGCCTGTCACACTAATTATCTCGCTCTCACCTGCCTATAGATGTAAACAAAGGTGAGGGCGAGGTAGCTAGTCAATGATAGATATATAGATGTAGAGAGGGAGCAAGGGAAGAAGTGTACAGGACGCAACAGAAGGGCATGAGAACCTAGGCAAGCGCTGAGTCGCCGCTCCCTACCGCTCAACAGCCACCACGCGAGAGCACCTGGGCCGCCCGTCACACTAATTGCCTCGCCCTCACCTGCCTGCCTACCTGCCCTACCCTGATGGTGCTGGTGGTAATGGTGGGTGATGAGAGGAAAGATGTGGGTGGTTTGCTTTTTTTTTTTTTTTTTGTCTGTCTAGCAGGTTTTGTTGGTCATTACTGATTGTTTTTTTGTTTTGTTTTTGTTTCCTGTTCTTGTATACTTCATGTTCTTCTTTAGTACTTGTTTGTTTGTTTATTTATTTATTTTAAATTCTGAAACCTCCTCCTCCTCCTCCTCCTCCTCCTCTCTTCACGGTCCTCTTCCTCCACCTCCTCCACATCAACAACAATAACAACAAAAACAACAACACCTGGTGGTCTGTGAGAGAGAGAGAGAGAGAGAGAGAGAGAGAGAGAGAGAGAGAGAGAGAGAGAGAGAGAGAGAGAGAGAGAGAGAGAGAGAGAGAGAGAGAGAGAGAGAGAGAGAGAGAGAGAGAGAGAGAGAGAGAGAGAGACTGTTGCCCTCGTCACCTGCAGCGGAGGCGGAGGAGGAGGAGGAGGAGGAGGAGGAGGAGCGCTAAGGCCCCCAGGTGGTGTTGGAGAGAGAGAGAGAGAGAGAGAGAGAGAGAGAGAGAGAGAGAGAGAGAGAGAGAGAGAAAGGATGAGGAGGAAAGAAGGAGAATGGAGTATATTAGTCCCCCTCCAACTCTCTCTCTCTCTCTCTCTCTCTCTCTCTCTCTCTCTCTCTCTCTCTCTCTCCGCGGAAGGTCACCCCTCCCTCCTGTTGCTGTCTTGCTTCACACACACACACACACACACACACACACACACAGAGAGCTATACACATACATCCTACATCCTACCGTGGCAAGTTCCTTAACCCGTGAATCCTACAAGTCCTTCATTCTCAATCGCATAGGAAGGAAGGAAGGAAGGAAGGATGGATGGATGGATGGATGGATGGATGGATGGATGGAAGGAAGGAAGAAAGAAAGAAAGAAGGGAGGAAAGAAGGAAGGAAGGTAAAGATAGGATCGAAGAGGATGTTTGAAGGACTCCATTATGGCTCAGGACACGAAGGAACTTGCTGTCGAATGGAAGAAAGGAAGGAGGAGGAGAAAAAGAGGAGGAGGAAGGAAGAAATTAGGAGGAGGAAGGAGGAGGATCATTATGAGAAACCACTTCCTGACACCGAATCTAATCCCACCTTCACACTTCGCTGCATGTCAAGGCTATGAGCTATTAGAACCTCCTTGATTAAAACACATCTCTTGCTTATCGAACCTTCTTACCCCACGAGTCCAAACCCTTTCCTATAAAGATTTCAATGGACATGGTTTGGGGACTTTAAACTGGTATCCTCAAACGCTTTTGGTATTCACAACTATTTCCAAAGGTCACGAAGGAGATTAGCGGGTTCTCATGAGTGGTTTATCGCGTTCATGGTGTAGACTGTAGAGGAAGCCTTGTCAAACTATCACCAGGCTCATAACACTACACATGGCAATACTAACACCATAACCTACACTAAAGCCTTGTCAAGCTATCACTAGGGTCATAACACTACCCATGGGAATACTAACACCATAACCTATACTAAACCCTTGTCAAACTATCCCTAGGGTCATAACACTACCCATGGCAATACTAACACCACAACCACCTCTACGAAAGCCTTATCAAATGTGTAGGTGTGTGTGTGTGTGTGTGTGTGTGTGTGTGTGTGTGTGTGTGTGTGTGTGTGTGTGTGTGTGTGTGTGTGTGTAAGCCCCTAAATGTTCGAGAATATGGACCTCTGAAACACACATTAAGTAGAGATAGGTAGATAGATCACAGACACAGATAGAACACACAAAATAACATAGATAGATAACAGAGATAGATAGACCACAAGGGGTACGAGAAAAGGGTACTGGTGGTGGTGGTGATGGTGGTAGTGTTGCTGTTGGTAGTACAAGTGGTAGTGTTGGTGTTGATGGTAGTGTGGAACTGGGCTTGGTATTGATGGTAGTGGTCGTGTTGGTAATAGTGTTGGTAGTGAAAGTATTGGTTGTATTGCTATAGTAGACGTAGTCATAGTAATGGTGGTATAGTATTGGTGGTTGTGATCGTCTTGGTAGTGGTAGTAGTAGTGCTGGTCATGGTAGAGGTCGTGGTGGTGGTGGTACTGGTGGAGAGGGCGAGAGGGGGAGGGGGGAGAGGCGTGCGTGTGGGACCGGCGGCGTGTAGGAGGTAGAGGAGGACAGCGGAAATGTGGGTTCCGGTGAGGATGTGAGCGTGGGGTTGAGGCGGCCCTTAAATCGCCCGCAGGTGGCAGGTGACGCGGCGGCGGAGGCATAACAGGGGGAGGAGCATGAGCAGAAGGAGGGCATTTGACAGGGGGTGGCATCGTAGGAGGAGAAAGAGGGCATTTGACAGGGGGTGGCATCGTAGGAGGAGAAAGAGGGCATTTGACAGGGGGTGGCATCGTAGGAGGAGAAAGAGGGCATTTGACAGGGGATGGCATCGTAGGAGGAGAAATAGGGCATTCGACAGGGTCTGGCATCGTAAGGTAAGGTACAGTTTTGGGGTCATACGTTATAACCCCACGTGGCATTACTGTATTTTTTTTTTAATATTATAGTAGCGTGTTTACAAGAATGACTTCGTTGTAATGTGACCCCGAAGAGTAACGAAGTGCTGATGATGTTGATAGTTATGACGTTATTCTAGTCTCTGCTAAACCTGAAGACGGTATTTCGCATTGTTTTCTACTCTGGTTCCTTCATTATTTTTTTACGACCATTCTACTATCATCCTATATCGACTATCACTACTATCCTATCTATTTTGCAGTGTTTCCTTTATTTCGTCTTCACTATGCTCTGTTTCCTATCTATCTATCATCTAAGTCTATCATCCTTTACAGTAGCTATCCCTTCCACCTCCAGGGCAAAGAATCCAGCGGCAATAACACACAGCAGGAGGACAAAGACAGCCTCTGGTATGCCAATGCCCCGAAGCCTTCAACCACACACACACCAGTTCTTTGGACGGATTAATCTAGCGCTGCTCACAACCCTGCCGCCGCCACCACCGCTAGTACCCCTTCCCTTCCTGCCTTTCCTTTCCTCTGGTTACTCGTCCCACTACACCTTTTTGTCTATTACTGCTGGTGTGTGTGTGTGTGTTTGTGTGTTTGTGTGTGTGGTGGTGTTGGTGTGGCGTTCTTGTAGCCTTGTGATTAGTAAACTTTTCTAAACCAATTGTCAGATATTAGAATCGTCTGTGTGTGTGTGTGTGTGTGTGTGTGTGTGTGTGTGTGTGTGTGTGTCATTAGTGCAGCGTAATGATGTGCTGTGCTTAATATGTAGTTCCTGTAACCTTGTGGGCAGTAATCTAACCTCACCCAACTGTCAAACATTAGAATGGTGTGTGTGTGTGTGTGTGTGTGTGTGTGTGTGTGTGTGTGTGTGTGTGTGTGGTGATGGTGGTGTTAGTGGAAGATAGAGGTGCAATGTAGGTACTTATAATGTAGTCCCTGTAACCTTGTCATCAATATACTAAAACTGTCAGATGTAGGAAGTCTGAGTGGTGTACTATGAGACGAGGCTTAAGATTCACAACCTAAATAGAGATCTTGACTGCGATGCGATGTAGTGAGTGTATTTTCAAGTTTATAACAGGTCTGAGTTTGTGAGTCCTTATATAAAACACGGATGGTAGAAATAGAACAAAAAACATCATAGAGGAAAAGGAGGTCAGGTCAGCAGAAATATTACAGCAAAAAAGAGAAAAAGACATTAGACTAACAAAGGTATTAAACAGTAAAATAAAGTAGCTACAGCGTGCAGTCAAAGAGGATATAGATGTTAGATATCTCTGTAATAGAAGAGGTAGATGAAGTGAGTACAGTAGACTCCAACACAAGCCTAACGCAAGCCCAGGTAAACTCCAGCCCACATGCAGGTGTTCAGCCCTCCACCACCTTACCCCACCCCGCCCCCCTCACACACACACACGCACATAAACACACGTACACACCTGTTTGGCGCGTGGGAAAGAGAGGGGACAGGCTTCCTCTCCTCCTCCTCCTCCTCTTCCCTTACGCACTCACGTATTAACGATGTACACACACACACACACACACACACACACACACACACACACACATCTTATTATACCATTTGCGTTTTGATAAGATTAATATGAGAGAGAGAGAGAGAGAGAGAGAGAGAGAGAGAGAGAGAGAGAGAGAGAGAGAGAGAGAGAGAGAGAGAGAGAGAGAGAGAGAGAGAGAGAGAGAGAGAATGACGATGATAAGGTCTTTTTTATTCTTTATTATTTTATTACTTTATTTATTACTTTTAACGACTTAATGGTGGCTTATCGAGAGAGAGAGAGAGAGAGAGAGAGAGAGAGAGAGAGAGAGAGAGAGAGAGAGCAGGATGGAAGCCAGCCCCTGCAATTACCATTTTTATATTTTTCTTTTTTTTTCCTTTTTTTCCTGTCAGCGTCCACCTCTCTCTCTCTCTCTCTCTCTCTCTCTCTCAAGTTTAAATGGAAAATAGAATCGAGAAGAGAGAAGAGAGAGAGAGAGAGAGAGAGAGAGCGAGAGAGAGAGAGAGAGAGAGAGAGAGAGAGAGAGAGAGAGAGAGAGAGAGAGAGAGAGAGAGAGGAAAGAAGAGAAGGGAAGAGGAGGAAGGGAAGGACAGGTGGACAGCGATTCCCTTTCTCCTCCTCCTCCTCCTCCTCTTCTTCCTCCTCCTCCTCCTCCTCCTCTCTGCCTCAACACATATTCAAAGTTTGCCCATTCCTGTCTGCGGAAAAGCCTGCTAACACACACACACACACACATGCACACACACACGCGCACACACACACACACACACACACAAACACACACACACACAGTTTTTGGTATTTGGTTACTGTGAACATAAGAATCTGAGGCCATTTAACGAGAAGAAGAAGAAGAAGAAGAAGAAGAAGAAGAAGAAGAAGAAAAAGAAGACGAAGAAGAAGAGGAGGAGGAGGAGGAGGAGTCTATACTATTCTAAGGCAAGTGTTAGGTTAGGTTAGGTTAGGTTAAGAGGATGGACATATATATCTAAGACTACAAAATATAAGGTATATAATAAGACACAAGACCCCTCCCCTTAAGCATTCTTCTATACGGTACTTCTCTCCTGACCTCCCCAGTGGCTGTCGGTGCATCAAGCTGTAACGTACGTAATTAAGACCTGGGAACCCCGAGACCATGAAGGAGGGGGACCGTATTCTCAGGCGATTTGGGCTCCCACAACGACTATTTTATAAGGCCACAAAAAAGGGAGGTTAGCCAGGTTAGTTAGACGAAGCCTTGTCACACTATTACTAGACTCATGGAAATATTATGGTATGGTATGGTAGGAAAGAGATGGGATAGAAAGGGAAGGAGAGACAAGGGAATGGAAGGGATAGGGATGTAATGAAAGGGAAGGGAAGGGAAGGGGATGTTAGAGAAGGGAAGGAAAAGAAAGGATGAGAAAGGAAAGGAAGGGAGGGAAAAGAAAGGGAAGGGAAAGGAATGGAAGAAGAAAGAGATGGGAAGGAGAGGGAAGGGAAAGGAAAGGAAGGGAAATGAAGGGAAGGGAAAGGGGAGGAGAAAGAAGGGAAGGGAAGGAGAGGTCTACTGTAGATCACTCCCCTCAGGCTCTCCCTCTCTCTCTCCCTCTCTCTCTCTCTCTCTTCTTTCCTTAATCCTCCTCCTCCTCTTCCTTCTTCTTCTTCTTCTTCTTCCTCTTCTTTTTCTTCTCCTCCCCCTCCTCCTCCTCCTCCTCCTTCTTCAGCGCCCTCTTCAGTTTGCGGTGCGTGGCTGCCTTTCCCAAGCCTCTCAGCCCCAGGGTCAAGGAGGCCTCAGACGCTCCTCCTCCTCCTCCTCCTCCTCCTCCTGCTTAATTACCTCACGGGAAACGCTACTGCTACTGGGTGTCTCTGTGTCTGTCTGTCTGTTCTCTTTTCCTCAGTTTGTTATATAAGGTCTTTCTGTGTGTCTCTCTCTCTCTCTCTCTCTCTCTCTCTCTCTATTTATCTATCTATCTATCTATCTACTGTTACTGTTCTTGGTCTCTCCCTTTTGTTATCTCCTTCTCTCTCCCTTCTCCCTTTTCTAAACTTCCCCTCCCTCTCCTTCTCCCCTCCCTTCTATCTTTATTCTCTTCCTTCTTTATTTCTTCTCTTCCTTCATTCCTCCCTTCCTTCCTACACTCCCTCCTCCTTCATTCTCCTTTCTAATCTTTCCCTCCTTCCTTCCTCCCCTCCCTGTTATCTTTCTCTCCCTTCCCTTCCCTCTCTTTACTTCTCTTCTCTCCGTGATGGGTAAATGGGAGATGCAGGGGAGGAAAGGTGGAGGAAAGGAGGGGAGGGGAGGGGGGAGGAAAAGGTAAGTCCCCGGATGTCCCCCTCCTCCTCCTCCTCCTCCCCCTCCCTCCTCTTCCTCCTCCTTCTCTTCTCCCACCACTGTAATTAAGTAAACGGTAATGAGCGAGAGAGAGAGAGAGAGAGAGAGAGAGAGAGAGAGAGAGAGAGAGAGAGAGAGAGAGAGAGAGAGAGAGAGAGAGAGAGAGAGAGAAGAGGGGTGAGGGGTTTGTGGTGTGTCCGTGGTCAGTGTGTGTGTGTGTGTGTGTGTGTGTGTGTGTGTGTGTGTGTGTTGCAAGGTCTTTAAAGATTCATGAGGTGAGGAGATTGACTGACTGACTGACTGAATGGAAAGAGAACTATTTGACTGAGAGAAAAAGTTACTTGACAATAGTAATAAAAACTGACTGACTGACTGACTGACCGACTGACTAACTGGAAAGGGAACTATTTGACTGAGAGAAAAAGCTAGTTGACATAGTAATAAAAACTGACTGACTGACTGGAAAGGGAACTATTTGACAGAGAGAAAAAGCTAGTTGACATAGTAATAAAAACTGACTGACTGACTGACTGACCGACTGACTAACTGGAAAGGGAACTATTTGACTGAGAGAAAAAGCTAGTTGACATAGTGATAACTAACTGGAAAGGGAACTATTTGACTGAGAGAAAAAGGTAGTTGACATAGTACTAAAAACTGACTGACTGACTGGAAAGGGAACTATTTGACTGAAAGAAAAAGCCAGTTGACAATAGTACTAAAAACTGACTGACTGACTAACTGATTGACTGACAAAGTGGAACGGGAATTATTTGACTGAGAAGAAGCTAGTTGACATAGTAATAAAAACTGACTGACTGACTGACTGACTAGAAAGAACTGTTTGACAAAAGATAGAAACAAAAGTAACAGACTATTATACAAGCACTAACTGACTGACTGACTGACTGACGGACTGACTGACTGACAAACTACCGGCGCCTCTGTGACTGGAAGAGCTGATTAATGTTCCGTGCAGCATCAGGAAGAGGAAGAGGAGGAGGAGGAGGAGGAGGAGGAGGAGGACAGAAGGAACAGGAACCTTATCTAATAGTACTCCTGAAGGTCTGAGAGAGAGAGAGAGAGAGAGAGAGAGAGAGAGAGAGAGAGAGAGAGAGAGAAGGGGGGGGAGGGGGACCTGTACGTTATTGTTATTCACACCATCACTACTAACCACTATTGCTACTGCCACTGTTACCACCACCACCACCACTACGCTATCACCTACTATTAACAAACTTCCACCACAACAACAACTACATGATTCCTTCAGCTGGCGTTAAGTCCAGCTCGTATATTACTGTTACTATTATTGCTGTTGGCGTCATCACTGTTACCAGCAATGGGGCGTAGCCAACAGGTAAGTATATACGCAGCGTCTATAGAGAGTAATGGAAAGAAACAGAGAGAGGCCAACAGGTGGGGCCCCGCGCGCCGCCCCCTTTAGGTGTGGACGGTCGGCGGGTCCTTCCCTGTGGCGCCTCAGGGGTGTGGAGGGCCGCTCAGGACGTGGCAGGACTGGCGTCCCGTCACGCCCGCCGCTTCCCGCCCCGCCAGTAGGCCAGTATCCCCTGCAGCAGGACGAGGCAGGCCAGCACGGCGCCGCGGCGTGTAGGGTGCGCCGCTCCCGGAAGACCAGGAAGGGGTCCCCGGGCCCCCGATGAACCTAGCGGAGACCTGCAGGTGGTGGCGGACCACCTGGGACCCCTCACCGCTGGCGGATGGGGTAGCGGGGGCGCCTGCCCCAACTGCGGGGCCTCACCCTGTTGTTTATGGTGGTTAGATTTTCGGATAATTTAGGTAGGTGTGATAGTAGTAGTAGTAGTAGAGTAGTAGTAGTTAGGGTGCAGTGGTTGCAGGCCTTCAGGGGCGCGGCGGGCCGCCATTCCTGTCGTTGCCGCATCGCTGGTGCCACCGTCTCAAAACTTCACTCGCCGCGCCACGCCTCAGACGCATCAATTTTTTATACATCAGGAATCACACAATGGTCCTATATACGGCCAGTACTTCGTCAGCCGACCCCGCCAGCCCCCCGCTCAGGCCTTGCGCGTGGCCCAAGCCCGCGCTGGGGCAGCCCTGCTGGAGCGCGCTGGCTCTGCGCTGGTCGCGCGCGCCGTGGCTAGCCGCCGAGCCCCGGCTGCGCCCAGCGCAAGGGCCAGCGAGAAGAGGCCGTGGCGCTAAAGGGAAATGTCGAGGAGCTGGCCGCCCCGCCTCCGTTTGGAGGCCCCGTGGCCCCCGCGGTGACCGACAGTCAGGACAGGACGGTGCTAGTGCCCAGGCCCGCGCTGGGACGGCGCTGCTTGTCGCGCGCTGGCTCTGTGCTGGTCGCGCGCCTCGCCGTCCTGGGGGAGCCGAGGCTTCCTCGGCGGCCTGGCCCAACTGCGGGGCCCTACCATGAGGGAGGGCCTCGCCGTGCTGAGGCGGCCGCGGCTTCCTTGGCGGCCTCCACATCCTCGGCTAAACGGGGGTCTCGTCCTGGCCGGGAGCGTCCCCCGCCGGGCCTCGTCCTCGCCCACAGTGTCCACCCCAGCCTGCAGGGTCTCGCCCAGGAGGGCGGCCCCACCATGGGGGGCGGGCTCACTGTGAGGCGCATCCTCGGCCTCGGGCGGGGGGTTCTCACCGTGCACAGGGGCACCACTAGCACCGTCCTGTCCTGACTGTCGGTCACCGCGGGGGCCACGGGGCCTCCAGACGGAGGCGGGGCGGCCGGCTCCTCCACATTTCCCTTTAGCGCCACGGCCTCTTCTCGCTGGCCCTGGCGCTGGGTGCAGCCGGGGCTCGGCGGTTAGCCACAGCGCGCGCGACCAGCGCAGAGCCAGCGCGCTCCAGCAGGGCTGCCCCAGCGCGGGCTCGGGCCACGCGCAAGGCCTGAGCGGAGGGCTGGCGGGGTCGGCTGACGAAGTACTGGCCGTACAGGACCATTGTGTGATTCCTGATGTATAAAAAATTGATGCGTCTGAGGCGTGGCGCGGCGAGTGAAGTTTTGAGACGGTGGCACCAGCGATGCGGCAACGACAGGAATGGCGGCCCGCCGCGCCCCTGAAGGCCTGCAACCCCTGCACCCTAACTACTACTACTCTACTACTACTACTACTACTACTAGTACTACTACTATCACACCAACCAAAATTAACCGAAAATCTAACCACCATAAACAACAACCGAAACCTACTTTTTACTTGTACACACACACACACAAAAGGGGAGGCGGTGGCTGAGTCGACAGAGTGACGGCGCCGCGTTCAGGAGGACGCGAGTTCAATCCCCGCCCGGTGCCACCAAGCTGAGATTTTTCAGCCGCCGCCGAGTGGCTTAAAACTACCCACATGCTGTCCAGAAGATCACCTATCAACCCGGACTCTAGACTCTAGGATTAAAGATGAGCTCCGGGAGGTCAGCATGAGCCAATGCAAGATGGCGCTACTATAAACACTCGCCTGCGCCAGAACGGGCTGGGCCGACCATCAGGCCCCACCGGGAAGAAGCCTACCGGCGTAATAGGCCGCGACGTCAAAAAAAAAAAAAAAAAAAAAACACGACTTGGTAAACATCAGGGCGACCAGACACACACACACACTCTCTCTCTCTCTCTCTCTCTCTCTCGGCAAAACACACAAACAGGACAAAAGGAGGCAGAAGAGGAAGAGAAAGGAAGACCAAAACAGAAGAGGAGGAGGAAGGACAGGAAGATGAAAGGAGGAGGAGGAGGAGGAGGAGGAGGAGGAGGAGGGAGGGAGGAAAGAAAGGAAGCCATTATATAAAAAAAAACGGAGGAAAAAATAAACAAACCATAAAGAGAGAGAGAGAGAGAGAGAGAGAGAGAGAGAGAGAGAGAGAGAGAGAGAGAGAGAGAGAGAGGGGGGAGGGGGGGGGCGTAAGAGGAGAGGGAGGAAGGAGATAAAAGGAGGGGAGGAAGAGGGGAGAGAGGAGCTGACAGGAAGAGATTCACTAGGTTCAAATTACAAGAGAGAGGATTTAGAGAAGGAGGAGGAGGAGGAGGAGGAGGAGGGAAGAGAGGGAGGAAGAGGAGTAGTGAGTGACAATGGAGACTAGAGAAGAGAGGAAAGAGGGAGGAAGAGAAGGGAGGAGGAGGAGGAAGAGGAGGAGGAGGAAGAGGAGGAGGAAGAGGAGGAATTAGACTAATGAGAAGAGGAGGAAACCAGGTGAAAGGTGATATCTCCTCCTCCTCCTCCTCCTCCTCCTCCTACTACTACTACTACTACTACTACCATTACTACTATATCTACTACTAATACTATAATACCCCCCCCCTCCCTCTCTCTCTCTCTCTCTCTCTCTCTCTCTCTCTCTCTCTCTCTCTCTCTCTCTCTTTAATTAAACCAGATTCACTTTCATCGATTCGAGCAAGTAATTGACAAAGAACGAGAGAGAGAGAGAGAGAGAGAGAGAGAGAGAGAGAGAGACGTCCTTGCACCTGGCGTATGCGTTAATGAGGACTCTCTCTCTCTCTCTGAAACAAAAAAAACAAACAAAAACAAAGAATCAGAAAAAAAAGAAAAAAAGAAAATTAAAGAAAAAAAAAGAGAAATGGACGAAAATTAAGGAAAAAATATTTATACTGTGTGTGTGTGTGTGTGTGTGTGTGTGTGTGTGTGTGTGTGTGTGTGTGTAGGGGGCTTCCCCGGACACCCCCTCCCTCCCCCTACAGCAAGCTTCACTAAGTACTGGGGGCGCCTTGACGTAACTCTCTCTCTCTCTCTCTCTCTCTCTCTCTCTCTCTCTCTCTTCAGGCACTGTTACACGCCCAAGGACACCCAGCCGGCCGGTGTGTGCTAGGAGGAGGAGGAGGAGGAAGAGGAGGAGGAGGTGGAAGAAGAATGTGGAAGTATGTAAGGGAAAGGGTATGTGGAGGAGGAGTAGGAGGAGGAAGGAAGGAAGATCAGGCGGGAGAAGAATGTGGAGGAATGAAGGAGAATGGAGGAAGAGGAGGAGGAGAGGAGAAAGAGGAGGAGGAAGAAAATGGAGAGAGAGAGAGAGAGAGAGAGAGAGAGAGAGAGAGAGAGAGAGAGAGAGAGAGAGAGAGAGAGAGAGAGAGAGAGAGAGAGAGAGAGAGAAACAACCTACCCTACCTTCCATCCCACTAAGCCTCCTCTCTACACAAGCTAAAATCCCACCTTCGGACTCACAAGTTACACACATCACAAAACTACCCTAAGTGGCGTGATTGTGGGCAAGGACTGGACTTGGGCAGGTCATATCACGCGTCCATACAATTGATAACCGGAGAAGACCCGGAGAATGAAGGCAGGGATGGAGTTTGAACCTGTACTGTTGAGGAATTGGATAGCTTAGTAACTTGGGCAGGTCATGTCACGCGTCCATACAATTGATAACAGATTGAGACCCAGAGAATGAAGTTAGGTAAGATAGGCAGAGACAGACAGCAAACCAGGTGAACAGAGATGGAGTTTGAACCTGTACTGTTGAGAAATTGGATAGCTTAGTAATTTGGGCAGGTCATAAACACACGTCTATAGAATTGATAACAGATGGACGCCTAGAATGAAGTTAGGTAAGATAGACAGAGACAGAGAGAAGACCAGGTGAACAGGGATGGAGTTTGAACCTGTACTGTTGAGAAATTGGATAGCTTAGTAACTTGGGCAGGTCATAATCACGCGTCCATACAATTGATAACAGATTGAGACCCAGAGAATGAAGGCAGGTAAGATAGACAGAGACAGACAGCAAACCAGGTGAACAGAGATGGAGTTTGAACCTGTACTGTTGAGAAATTGGATAGCTTAGTAACTCGGGCAGGTCATAATCACACGTCTATAGAATTGATAACAGATGGACGCCTAGAATGAAGTTAGGTAAGATAGACAGAGACAGACAGCAAACCAGGTGAACAGAGATGGAGTTTGAACCTGTACTGTTGAGAAATTGTATAGCTTAGTAACAGAGTGGCAACGCAGGAAATGTAGGAGACAGGAAAGAGAACCAAGTGGACAGATGGAATTCGAACCTTTCATGTTTAAAAGGACGCTCAGAGGAACAGTATGACAGCCTAGCAAATGTATACCTGCGTCTAATGTATAGTAAGCATGTATATCCAGCTGTGTATTTTGAGTGTGTATGTAGATTGTTCATGTTTCTATCTATCTATCTATCTGTCTATCTCTCGTATACAATAACTCCCAACTTCTTCACTCTCCTTTCCTTCTCTTCTCTTCTCTCCTCTTCTCTCCTTCCCTTCCCTTCTCTTGAACACAGACCCACCAACAGTAACCTCAAATCAAGACAGACAGATAGACAGACAGACATATATACAGACCAACAGACAGTCTCCTCGTTACCTTCTGTCTATGAGTCTGTGATGTGACCTGAAGAGCCCACGGTGACATCCGGGACAGATAGTGACACAGACAGACAGAGGGATAGATAGGCAGACAGACAAGACGTGATGTGACATTTGGAAAGCCCTTTACACACACACACACACACACACACACTGACTGACTGACTGACTAACTGACTGGCTGTTCTTTTTTCTTCTTAAACTCCTTTTTTTTTTTCTTCCTAGTCCTACTAATCACTACCTCCCTCTCTTCCTTCCATCCCTACCTCCTCTTCCTCCTCCTCCTCCAACCTACTCTTCCTATCCTTACCCCTCTCGTCCTCCTCTTCCTCTTCCCTCTTAGCTAGTAAATACACATCCTGCTCCTCTCAAATAACACCCCATCTCTCTCTCTCCCATCCCCTTTTTCCAATAACCCCTGCACCCCTTCACCTCCTCCTATCCCTTCATCCCCCTCTCCCTCCTCCCTGCCCCTCTCAGTCAAGCCCAAGCAAGCCTGTCGCCTCTGAGTCTTAGGGAAAGTCGGTGAGCGGGGTGAGGTGAGGGTCGTCATATGAGGGTTTCACAATACTTGCATCCGGAAAACGAGATAGACGTAGCCTTATTCTTGTATTTCTTTTTTATTTCTTGTTGTTCTTGTTCTTCTTTTTCTCCTCCTCCTCCTTCTTCTTTCTTCTTCTTCTTCTTCTTCTTCTTCCTCTTCTTCCTCCTCCTCCTTATCTCGTTGCCCAAAGAAGACGAAGAAGACAAGGAAAACAAAGAAAACGAAGAAAAAGAAGAAGAAAAAGAAGAAAAAGAAAACGAAGAAGAAAAAGAAAAACAAGAAGAGGGGGAGGAAGAGGAGGAAGAACACACACACACACACACACACACACACACACACACAGTAATACCCAGAAAGCTGCCGACCCGATTCCAACACCATTGAGTCACATTTGAACAATTTCCTTCCTCTCCTTCCCTTCTCTCTCTCTCTCCATTACTAAGCTCCTGTTGCTGTCTGTCTGCCTGTGTGTGTGGGGGTGTGTGTGTGTGTGTGTGTGTGTGTGTTATATGTCTGTCTGTTATAAGAGAACGAGGATGTGTATTTACTAACCGAGAAGGAAGAGGAAGAGGAAGGAGAGGAAGAGGAGGGGAAGGAGAGGAAGAGGAGGGAAGGAGAAGAGGAAGAAGAGGAAGAAGAGAGAAGCAAAAGAAAAATGAAGATAATGACGAGGAATACGAAGAAGAGAGGAGGAGGAGGAGGAGGAGGAGGAGGAGGAGGTAGTCTGAATGCGGTGCCCATGAGAGCAGAAACATGACAGAGGGCACGTGAGGAGGAGGAGGAGGAGGAGGAGGAGGAGGAGGAGGAGGAGGAGGCGTGACTCAACACAACACGAGCAACTTATATCAAACACACACAGCCTCCTCCTCCTCCTCCTCCTCCTCCTCCTCCTCTTAGACCCAAGGAAAAAGCTCTTAATAACTCCTTCCTCCACTCTTCTCTCCACCTAGTTAGTTACCTCCACCTCCTCCTCCTCCACTTTCCTCCGTTCTCTCCCAATCCTTCTTCCGTTTCCTTCCTATCCCTTCCATCCTTTCTCTCTCTCTCTCTCTCTCTCTCTCTCTCTCTCTCTCTCTCTCTCTCTATCCAATTTCTCTCCTTCCTCCTCTTCCTTTCCTCTCTCCTCCTCTTCTTCTTCATCTCCTTCCCTCCTTCCGTCCTATTCCTTCCCTTCCATCCCTTCTTCCCTCTCTCCTCCTCCTCCTCCTCCTCCTCTCCCAGCATCCCTTCCTACACCCTTTCCTTCCTCCTCCTCCTTCCCTCTTTACTCTCTCCCCCTTTACCTTCCTTTCCTCTCCTCCTCTTCTTCTTCATCCCCTTCCTTCCTTCCGTCCTATTCTTTCTCTTCCACCCCTTCTTTCCTCTCCCCCCCTCCTCCTCCTCCTCCTATCCCAGCATCCCTTCCTACACCCCCCATCGTGAGTACAAGGCCGCCACGTCCCCGCCACCCCGACAATGTTGCTGAACGAAAAAATAGTAATATGAGTCGTGATTGACCTTTTTTTTGCTATTGTCGTATATTAAGAAGTGATTTTGACGTGGATAAGCGATTTGATTGGTTGGTTAATTTTGTAACGGTGAGGACGTGAGTGAGTGGGAATGACTGGGAGGAGGAGGAGGAGGAGGAGGAGGAGGTAAGGGGAAGAATATGAGTAACGAAGCTGTCTTTTCCATTGCTCTTTCTCCTCCTCCTCCCCCTCCACCTTCGCCTTTGCTGTCCTTCATCTTTCACCTTTGATTAGATAGTTAGTGTACCTTGCCACAAACAGCCTCGTCAGGATCATTAAGTCTGCTGTTGTTTGTTCTTCCTTTGTGTTCCTTTGTGTTCCTCCTCCCCCTCCTCCTTCGCCTGTGCCGTCCTTCATCTTCCACCTTTGATTAGATAGTTAGTGTAGCTTGTCACAAACAGCCTTGTGTTCTTTTGTGTCCTCCCTCTCCTCCTTCTGCTTTTCATCTTTCATCTTTCACCTTTTTGATTAGATAGTTAGTTAGCTTGTGTAGTTTCAGCTCACAGCCTGTCAGGAGATTGGAGGTCTGCTCCTTTGTGTTTCCTTTTTGTGTTCCTTTTGTGTTTCTCCCTCTCCTGCGCCTCTTTTGCCGTCTTCATATTGATTAGATAGTTAGTGTAGCTTGTCACAAACAGCCTCGTCAGGATCATGAGGTCTGCTGTTGTTTGTTCTTTCTTTGTGTTCCTTTGTGTTCCTCCTCCTCCATGTAAGACTAATATATACAAAAACTTCATTCAATTTACACAGGAAGTAGTTTTTTTCCTCTCTCTCTCTCTCTCTCTCTCTCTCTCTCTCTCTCTCTCTCTCTCTCTCTCTCTCTCTCTCTCTCTCTCTCTCTCTCTCTCTTCTCTCTCTCTCTCTTAAAGCCCACTATCCCCCAGACCCCTTCACACCTCCCTACCCCCATCCCCCCCAACACAACACCTCCCCCATACACCTCTCCCCTATACGATCTCACCCCCAACCACACCTCCACCTACCTCCCCCCCACTTTCCCTACCCCCTTATTCTACTTTCCCTACCTCCCTTATTCTACCTTCCCCTACCCACCCATATCAACAACACCCTCCTTCCCTTCATCCCTCTCTTTCTCCCTGCCCTTCTTCCTCGTTCTCTCCCTTTATCTTCCTTTTCCTCCTCCTATCTACCTCCCTCATTCTACCTTCCCATACCCACCCCACTTAATTTCTCCCTTTCCTTCCCCTCTTTCTCCCCTCACTCCTTTATTCTCCCTGCCCTTCTTCCTCGTCCTCTCTCTCTATCTTTCCCTCCCTCATTCTACCTCCCCCCCATACCCACCCATATCAACAACACCTCTCCTTTCCCCTCCCTCACGCAACACAACACAAGCCAGCAACACTCACAAGTCGAAGTACTGGTTCCACTTTGGGTCGAGGGTGTTGCGGCAGATGTCGGTGGTGTGGCACTGACCCGAGCCCTCCACACTGATCTTGGCGAAGGGATCCGGCAAACCTGAGGAGAGGAAAGGTGAGGTGAGGTAAGACAGGTGTGAATGTGAGGGGTCAGGCGGTACATAGAGGGAGGGGGAGGAGAGAAGGGATTGTTAGTGTGGGTGAGTAGAGAGGGAACTTCAAGGGAAAGGCTGAGGGCTGTATTTTAAGACACCATCGCTTCTCACATCAACTATTTCTAAAGGTCAAAGAGGGGATCAACCGGGTTTTTATGAGTGTTTTTTAAGGTTCACGGCACAGAAGAAGGGTCAAACTACCACCAGGGTCATAAAACTACCCCTGGAAAGGCCTACAGCTCCTACGAAAGCCATGTCAAATATGTGACCTTGGGCGACGAAATGTTTTAAAATATGACCCTGAGGAGGTGGAAATCTGCCTCCTGCTTAGCTAAAAGTGTTAGAGAGACAACGGGCCCGACTGTACGTATGTTAGCAGGTAGAAAGGTTAAATTGTAATGTAGGTAAAAAGGATAGGAAGGTAAGGTACGGTAAGGTAGGTAGGTAGGGTGATAGATACGCAGGGTAGGGTAAGGTAGAGATGGAAGGAATAAGGAAGGGAAAGGACGGGTCACTCAGGGAGATAGAAGATGGAAAAAGACAAGGGAATGAAATAGAAGAAAAAGGTAAAAGGTTAAATTGGAAGGCAGGTAAAGAGGATAGGAAGGTAAGGTACGGTAAGGAAGGTAGGTAGGGACATACGTAGGGTAGGGAAAGGTAGAGATGGAAGGAATAAGGAAGGGAAAGAACGGAGAGCCAGGGAAATAAAAGAAAAAAGGAGATAAGGGAAAGAAAGAGAAGAAAAAGAATAGGAAGAAACCAGAATATAAGTGAAGGAAATAGAAGGAATGTGAAGGGAAGTAAATGGAAGGGAAACGAAGGGGAAGGAAATGGACAGGAAGGAGAGGGAATGATCTTAGGATGAGAAAGTATCATGCAAAAGAGGGGTTCAGAGTAGCCATGGATAATACACAGACATACAGATAAATATACATACATACATACATACATACAGACATAGATAAATATACATACATATAAGTTCATACATACAGACAGACATACACAGACATACAGATAAATATACATACATAAGTTCATACATACATACATACATACAGACAGACAGACAGACAACATACATCAAGGTGAGAAAAGTGAAAGTATGAGAGAGAGAGAAAGTGAGAGAGAGAGAGAGAGAGAGAGAGAGAGAGAGAGAGAGAGAGAGAGAGAGAGAGAGAGAGAGAGAGAGAGAGAGAGAGAGAGCAAAAATTATATATAAACAGTTCATGGTTTCTACACACAGGTTCTCACGCCCCTGAGAGAGAGAGAGAGAGAGAGAGAGAGAGAGAGAGAGAGAGAGAGAGAGAGAGAGAGAGAGCAACAATAACAACAACAAAAACGAAGAGGAGACAGGTGATGCTGGAGAGGATTGAAGAAGAGCAAGGAGGGGGAGGAGGAGGAGGAGGAGGCGGCAGGTGTATAGGTAGACAGGTGTGAAGGACTCTCTCTCTCTCTCTCTCTCACTCACACACTCTCTCACTCTCCCTCTCTCTCTCAGATTTATAGAAAGTTTAGTGACAATTGTGAACCGAAAGCATGACGAGAGAGAGAGAGAGAGAGAGAGATTGTTTCCACCCATATAACTCTCTCTCTCTCTCTCTCTCTCACACACACACAGTCTAATACTTACTAAAGAAATCCTTCTTTGACAAGTTCTTGGCGCACAGGACTGGAAAAGAGAAAAAAAGGACATTAGAAACTTATTAAGACAACTCGAAGCAAAAAAATCAACATAGAAAGACCTAACCTATTATCTATTATTATTATTATTATTATTATTATTATTATTAGTGGTAGTAGTAGTAGTAGTAGTAGTAGTAGTAGTAGTAGTAGTAGTAGTAGTAGTAGTAGTAGTAGTAGTAGTAGTAGCGGATGTTTGAAGAAAGGTTAGATGCAATACGTAACCTTAGAAATTATTGAATATACATTAAAATATATACTTACTACTACTACTACTACTACTACTTAAGTGAATGGATGAATGGGAAAGAGGAAGAAGGCGAAAGAGAGATAAGATAAGAGATAGTGAATGCAAATGAAAAAACTAATTGGTAAACACACACACACACACACACACACACACACAGATACAAACTTCCTCCTTTCGTGTGTGTGTGTGTGTGTGTGTGTGTGTGTGTGTGTGTGTGTTTGACGTAATAGTCTCTTGTTTTTGTTGTTGTTTTCTATTTAAAGATTCAGAGAGAGAGAGAGAGAGAGAGAGAGAGAGAGAATTTAAGCCTATTGTCCAACTCTCTCTCTCTCTCTCTCTCTCTCTCTCTCTCTCTCTCTCTCTGGAGGTGTTTGTGACTTTTAAATGACCCTTGACCGTGACCTGACCTGTGACCTCTAATGGATGACCTTTCTCCCCCTCCCCCTCCTCCCCTGCCCCCCTTCCTTCTCCCCAGGGGAACTATAACATTCCATCCCATTCATTCATTCTCTCTCTCTCTCTCTCTCTCTCTCTCTCTCTGGTATGAATTCCTATATAGTATACACATCATCATCATCATCATCATCACCACCACCATCATCACCACCACCACCACCACCTCCATCCTGCCATTTCCAGTTGCATCCACATCTAACTTTTTTTTTTCTCTCAAGGGCGACTGATCCACCTCTTTCCTCCTCCTCCTCCTCTTCCTCCCCCTCTTCCTCCTCCTCCTCCTCCAATAAGGGTGTGATATGCATGTTCCTTAGAGTATGACGCACAGGATAATGAGAAGATGAAAAAGAAGATGAACAATAAGAACAACAACAACAATAACAAGATCAAGAATAGCAACATCAGTGTGTGTGTGTGTGTGTGTGTGCGTGTGTTAATTAAGTTCTAGCGCTCACCGGATCCTCTCTCTCTCTCTCTCTCTCTCTCTCTCTCTCTCTGCTTACTTGTCTGTCTCTCTATATGTCTGTCTGTCAATCTATCTATCTTATCTATCTGTCAGCCTTCCAACAAACAAGACAGATATACAGATTGATAGATTCCCAAGCATTGTTCTTATTTACTAGAGTACGAATAATACAAATACTACTACTACTACTGAAAATAATAATAATAATAATAATAATAATAATAATAATAATAATAATAATAATAATAATAATAATAATAATAATATTCCATAACTCTTTCAAGCATCGTTCCTGTTTACTCTCCCAACAAAACCAGTCATGGGAACTGCCTTGCATAAACACTAACGCGATATAAAAGATTAAAGCCACACATATTTTATTTTAAACGCCGTATCAGTGTTCATAAAGTCACAGGGATAGTTCAAGGTCTGAGGTCGGGTGTAGAGGTGTTGTGAGACGCTCCTCGTGAAAGCGTTGAAGTCGTAGGCAGCTTAACTTAACCCAACCTAACCTAACCTAACCTAACTTGGGCGGGAGAAGAAGGGAGGAAGTCACAGGGATCGTTCGAGGTCTGAGGTCGGGTGGAGAGAGATGTCTTGATATGCTCCTCGTGAAAGCGTTGAAGTCGTAGGCAGAAGAAAGGAGGAGATTAGATGAAGATTAGTTCGAGGAAGTCTGAGGTAGGTTAGGTTAGGTTAGGTTAGGCGTCTTGGTCATCTCGTGCAAGCGTTGAAGTCGCAGGCAGGAGAAGACAGGAGGAAGACATAGGCAGGTTAGGTTAGGTTAGGTGTCTTGGTCCTCTCCTCGTGAAACCGTTGAAGTCGTAGGCAGAAGAAAGAGGAAGAAATACAGACGAAAGAAAAACAAAAACAAAAAGATTATATTGTTGATGAAGATTAGTTACAGGAGGAAGTCATAGGTAGGCTAGGTTAGGTTAGGTTAGGTTAGGTGTCTTGGTCATCTCCTCGTGAAAGCGTTGAAGTCGTAGGCAAGAGAGAAAGGAAGAAATACAGACGAAAGAAAATCAAAAACAAAAAGATTATATTGTTGATGAAGATTAGTTACAGGAGGAAGTCACAGGCAGGCTAGGTTAGGTTAGGTTCGGTTAGGTGTCTTGGTCATCTCGTGAAAGCGTTGAAGTCGTAGGCAAGAGAGAAAGGAAGCAATACAGAGGAAAGAAAAACAAAACAAAAGACAGATTATATTGTTGATGAAGATTAGTTACAGGAGGAAGTCACAGGCAGGCTAGGTTAGGTTAGGTTCGGTTAGATGTCTTGGTCATCTCTATATTGTTGATGAAGATTAGTTACAGGAGGAAGTCACAGGCAGGCTAGGTTAGGTTAGGTTCGGTTAGATGTCTTGGTCATCTCCTCGTGAAAGCGTTGAAGTCGTAGGCAAGAGAGAAAGGAAGCAATACAGAGGAAAGAAAAACAAAACAAAAGACAGATTATATTGTTGATGAAGATTAGTTAGGTACAGGAGGAAGTCATAGGGAGGGTTAGGTTCGGTTAGGTGTCTTGGTCATCTCTGAAAGCGTTGAAGTCAAGGAGAAGCAGAAGAGAAAAAAAAATAACAAAAAGAAAAACAAAAAAAAGAAGACAGATATTATTTAGAATGAGGTGAGGTTAGGTTAGGTTAGGTTAGGTTAGGCGTCTTGGTCATCTCCTCGTGCAAGC